>NC_053444.1:23294692-23598330 GCF_007990345.1 Gossypium hirsutum
AAAATGCCATATAATCGTCATTCTCCTCATTACTCCCGGTGCAGTGCACTGACAACATATATGTGGACTTAATATGCTGCTATTACTCCACAGAACTCCTTCGTCATCCACAATATTGCACCGCTGGTTTGGAGCGTTTAAGTCAGTGCCTAACGCAATAAAATACTAAAAAATCAGTAACTAATCATTCATTTAAAACCTTAATTTAATCAACTAACACATTCCCTAATAACAAAGTCGAAACTATCAATCTGTTAGATCTAAGTTGCCAAATGAAGGAAGATTGAATTTGCCTAAATCATACATGATTAAAGGCTGATTAGAAAGTGGTTTAATAGATCTAAACCTTGCTGGAAATAAGTGGTAAAAATAATAAAAGTCGGTAGCCCCTAATAGTAGTTCTAAGAGCGGCACACCACCAAAATTGGCCACGAAAAGGACTGTTTTGAAAAACATCAAAGAGATCTGTTTTAGGGCTGAAAGGAATCTATTTTAAACTTGAAAAAATTAAGTAAATTAATGCTGGACTCAGTATTTTAAATTGGCATTAGGGCTCAAAATGGCAGCCACAAAAAGAAAGGCTTTAGGGGCGTCAACCACCGCCAACGATGGCTATTTTGGGGCTGCTTTGGAAGATTAATAAAAATTAATTTGAAGGCTAGAAAGTTATTATTCAAGTCATTAAAAAACATCAAGATTTTAGATCTGGAACAATAGAAAATTTTGATAAGATTTATTAAGATTAAGTTTATGATAAATGGTGAAATTTTACATACTTTCGGTACTCGAAGGTGTCAAGCTCCTACTACAACATTTATTAGGGTTAGGTTAACAAACAAACAACAAAAATATTAACACAAAGCAACTCAACATCCACAACTGTTGAGCTTTATTTGTATATGTACGAACGATAAAAATAAATTAGATATTGAAATTTTTGTATAGTAATTACAATTCGTCATTAAACACTCTAACATCGACGGTCTTTAGATGTTGAGATTACTTGATCATTACATGATTCTTACTCTAATTCTTTTTGGGGGATGCAGTTATGAAGATATATTCTAGTAAAAGAACCATCCCACCAAAATAAATATATACAACCACTTAGGGTCTGTTTGATTGAAGGAATTGATTTTCTGGAAAATCATTTCCAACTTTTCCAGCTTTTGATTGGCAGAAAACATTTTCAATGAACTCCAAAACAAGGGAAAATGGGTTACATTTTAGGGAAAATGTCTTATCCTTTCAATTTCCGTAAGACATTTTCCGTGCTCTCCTCTCTATCGCCTCCTTCATTCCTTCTTTCATTTCCGGTAGAAAATTGCTTCTGTTTTTTGATTTTTTAGTAACTTGTTTTTTTAATTATTCAATACTTGTTTTTTTAACACAATTACAAATAATTTATTTGATATTAATTTTTTTCAATTTATAACGATTAATATTGTAGCTTAATAATTGAGTATTATTATAAATAAATCATTGTAATATATGTAAAAATAATTTAAAATATAAAAATTTATTAATATATATCAATATATATATAAACAAATTTTTTGAAAAATATTTCCAGAAAATCTGCTAAACAGCCGAAAATATTTTACACAAATTCAATCAAACACCAAAAAATATTTTCTAGTAAATCATTTTACAAAAAAGTAAAATATTTTCTCGAAATCATTTTACGAAAAATATTTTACTGGTAATCAAGGTTAAATTAACAAACCAAAGAAAAAAGGAATCGGTGGCGTGAAAGAAGATTTAACTTGCACGTGTCAACATGGGCAGGGATTAGTCAAATTTCCTACCCAACTAAAGTATAGCTATTTTTGAATTTGATATTCTGAACCTCTGAAAATTAAAATAAATGAAACAAAAAACAGTTTCAACTAAATTGCTTTTCTATACAGCACTTAAATAAAAACCTGGGGGGGCCATAATCAGATACAGTCAGACTACACCTACAACCTATGCTTATTCATCAAAAAGTGCTTTGTTTCTCAAATAGTTTAGTGCCACGTAAGCACACACAAATTTTTAATAAAAATAAGAAATTGAATTTTCTCTGGTTTTCGCTATATGTACAGGTTAACAGAATTGTAGCAGAAAGGCCTAAAATATCTATCTCCCAGAGAGAAAAAGAAAAAAAAAGGTTCAGATTCCTTCGCCGGTAAAAAAACCGGAGGCGTTTCTCCGGCGAGGCGTTTGGGTGTAGCTTCCAAGTAGCATGAAAAGTCATCGTCGTCATCGAAAAGTTGCGACGGTGGAGAATGATTATAAGCAACTAGATCGATTTGAGTCAGGTGAAGAAGATAGGATGAAGAAGCAAAGATTTAAGAGGAAATTGTTGAGGTACGAAGAGTTACCGGATTATTTGAAAGATAACGAGTTCATCTTGGATTATTACCGATGCGAATGGCCATTGAAGGACATTTTATTAAGCGTTTTCTCATTGCACAACGAAACAATAAATATCTGGACGTAAGGGACTCGATCCGAATTTCAAAAATTTCATTGGCTTCATTTTTTTTTATTTTTTGACGATTATGTATTATTTTTGTAGGCATTTGGCAGGGTTTTTACTATTCGTTGGATTAACGGTGTTCAGTTCCATGGAGGATTTTGGAGATGGAAGTTTGATCACCAGTTTTTCCAAGTAAGGACCTGATTGTCATTTTTAAAATTTTCTGGGTTTTATGGATTTTAATGCAAAAGAAAGAAGCCTAATCTTTTGCGTTGGATGTTTCCAGAGCTCAAGTATCAGGACCGTCGATGATGATGATGAATGATGTTAACGCCTCTGATAACAAGCATAGCATCTTCCAGGTCAGTTCTTTTTCATATTTTGAAAAATGTTGTTCATCTATAATTAAATTAACATAAATAAATTCGTTAATGTAAAAGAAAAGTTGGGAGTTTTGGAAGGGAAATGGGCATGACGTGACAGCTAGTTTTGTTTAGATGCGTTAGTGGATTACGGTCAGAGATAATATCGTGAATTAAAAGATTACTGGGTCACACCATGTGATTCTTTCTACCGGTCGGTGAAAAACACACAGTTCTTTGTTAAATAATATTATTTTTATAACTAAAATTTAACTTTCTGTAAATTTTATAAAGTTGACATCACATGCTAAGTTCAATCACTCACATTATAACAACCAAAATTTATCATCTATTTACACTTAATTAAGTTTAGAATTTATAAAAGTATATAGAATTCCAATTTAATTATAAAAACAATGATTTATTATTTTATCCACTAGTAAAACTACACAATCAAATCTGAATTTATGTCAGGAGTCTTTAAGATTACTAAATTTATTTGTCTTGAGTTTGTTGTATGGGCAGAATAGTTATTCATTTATAATATATATTTATAAGAATAATTTTTAAAATTATATATAAACTTTGATTTAATATGAATTTTAATTTTATGTAATTATACATATGAAATTTTAATTATGGTTCAAATGTAGATATAATATTTTAATTTTTTTCAATTATTAACATTTGAAAAAAAATACATCAATTTATTTTATATTAAATAAATGTAATTATTTGTGTATAGAATATATAAACATAAAATAATGATACATCAATAATTATATTAATAACTTGCGAGAATTAGATCAAATCAAAATTTAATGTATAAAATAATACAAAACCAAATTTTAAATATAAAATTACACATTAAATTAAAATTTTTAATTTCTTAAAAAGAAGTATCTCTTATTAACCGCTCGTTGTAGTTTCACTCTTCTAACAAAAACTCTAGAAAACTAGTAGTTTAGTTATTTCCGTTTTTCTACTATTTCCTTTTTTTTATTCTAATTATTATTTTATAAATATAACTAAAAATATTATTAAAAAAACCAAATCAGATTTAGAATAATAAAAAATAATGTGAGCATTTACCCTTTAAAATTTAACAAATAGCTACCACTACAAATAATTATTCAATATATATAATAAATATAAATCAATATAGATTTATATTATATTGCAATACTTACTCTACAATAATTAATTTAAATATCAATCTCAAAATTACATATAAACTTTGATTCAATGTGCAATTTAATATATTAATTTTAATTTTATGCAATTATATACATGAAACTTTAATTGCAGCTCAAATACATATATGAGACATTAATTTTAATTTAATTGTGAACATTTAAAAAATAAATACATTAATTATAGTGATCTAAAAATACTTTAATTTATTTTCATATTTGATACATACAATTGTTTGTAAATACATGTAAACTTAAAATAGTGTTACATAAATAATTATGTTAATAATTTATAAAAATTAAATCAAAACGAAATTCACATATAAAATTATAAAAATTAAAGTCTCTCTATAACTTTACATATCAGATAAAAAGTTCAGAATAGTTTTTAGATTTATATATTAAATTTATTAGGTGATAACATCTTTTCTGAAAATAATAAATTAAAGTTCAAACGGATTTTTATGGTTCGTTATTTTTCAAATGGGAGTATTGAGAAAATTAATAGCTTTTGGTGAGTAATTATTTTTAAAATTAAAATAATAAATTATCTTTATTTTTTTATCATTTGGACTTAAATTTATTTTTATGTATTTTCTTTAATAATTATCTATACATTTTTTAGGCATAATAATTTATTTGGCCCTTCAATTTTACAAAAAAAGTATTTTAGCCACCCATTTAATTTTTCACCTCTTTTAGTTCTTACATTATTTGTTAAATCACCCAAAAATAAATTGAAAGTTAACATACACGTGGATACCATTAAGCAATTAATTAATTTTAAAAATTTTAAAAAAAATTATAAAAAATATTTTTAAATTAATAAGTATTAATATTATTTTTTAAAAATATTTTAAAATTTTATTAATTGTTGATGCTTCCACATACATGTCGATGCCGCATCAGCAAAGTTAACAGATATTAACTTTTGTAAGTTTTAAGGCTAAAAGAGACAAAAAAAATTAAATGGAGGGTTAAAATGATTTTTTTGTAAAGTTTAAGGGCCAAATAAGTCATTATGCCTTTTATTCAAAATTTTCACTGATTTGGTATCATTTTCAATTGAGTCCAACTCGGTTATGAAGTTATTAAAAGTTCAATATTTTTATAAAGCAATAAATATAATTTTGAGTGTATTTTTATTTTTTGACATACTATTTAGAAAAATATGTGCATATTATGAGATTTCAACTTAAAACCTCAAAATCTTCCTTCTTTCAATTTGCCATTTCAACTAAAGTCACATTTAATTTTTATTGTTACATGCCTTTTAAGCATAATAATTTATTTGGCTTTCTAACTTTACAAAAAAAAATTATTTTAGCCCAACGTTTAATTTTTTTTATACTTTTTAACTCTTAAACTTGCGTTATTTGTCAAATCACTCTAAAATAAATGAAAAAGTTAACGTTTGTTAATTTTATTGATGTGACATATACATGAATTGTCATGTTAGCAATTAGTTAATCTTTTAAAATGTTAAAAATTCAAAAAAAATATTTAAAATTATTAAATAAGTATAAAAATATAAAAAAACATTTTTAACTATTTTTAAATTTTAAAAATTAATTAATTGTTAACGTGACATACATGTGATAATCCACTTGTATGCATGTCAACGAACATCAATTTTTTATTTATTTTGAGACGATGTAAGTTAAAAAAGTTAAATCAGACAAAAAATATATATATGAAAAAATAAAATAATTTTTTTATAAAATTAAAACTTCAAATAAGTCATTATGGGTAAATTTTTTGACTCATGATCTAGTACTATTAAAAATATTACTTGGTTACTCCAAATTCAATAATATTTTAATAATAGTATAGATGTGCTAACCTTGAAAATTGACTAGACTAGAGATTCTCTTAACATCATCAGTGATTTTGTTTTTTACATTTTGTGAACCTCGTTTTGCTAAGAAAAAAAAAACCTAACAACTAACCTTCTCCACTGATTGTTAATTCTTTTGAAACTTTTTGCTGATTTTTTTCTTTTTTGAAAAAAGTTACGTCTTTTTGAATTTTTCTCTTTTTTGAAATTTATGCATTTTTAAAAATATCCTATTATAATTTTCTGGATATCTTTTGTAATTTTTAAACTTTTTTTATATTTTAAAAATTTCTGAGATTTTTTTCTATTTTAAAATTTTCCATTTTTGTTTTTTTAAATTATTTTATGTAATGCTTTTTTTTCACGTGCACTTTGTTAACCCCTTAACGTTTTGCAACTTTAGGTATTTGATAAAAAGGAATTTAAAATTAAAGTGATAATCACGTAAATTTTAGGACTAAATTAACATTTAATCCTAATTAATATTTGTAAGGTTTTTTTATAATTCAAAAAAAAATACATCTGAGGAGTAATATTAAATAATATATATTTAAAAATATAACTTTTAACTAATTTTAACAAATTGTAAATATTATATTGCTGCAAAAAGTAAACGGATTGATTCCATTGGTCGGGGAAATGAAACGCATGGGTGATAGCGATTGAAGAATCTGTAGTTGATGACTTCTCGAAATACTGAACTTTGCTTCTTCGAGAATTTCAGTGCCGTTACTCATTGGCTCTTAGATATATTTTATTTTCATAAAAATTTAAAATAGAATTTCATTTTTTTAAAAGGAAAATAACATTTAAATCACTTATTTGAGATTAAAATACAATCCGCAATGACAAGGTATAATTATAATTAGACTTAAGTAACACTATACGCAACGGAATCATAATTGTAATTCACATATATCTATAATTACAACTAAAATTAAACTAATACATGCATAAGCGAATAAATTGATAATAAAAAAATTTAGATTAAAACTTACACATACATCGCTCCATCTAATGGAACTTAAACTTGAATACAAAATTTTAGGACCTCAACATTTATCAACATTGACAAAGCCTCACTTATAATGGTGTTTAAATTATTAAATATCCCTATTGAAAATAAAAAATCTAAAGTTTCAATTTTACTTTTAAATTTCAATTTAGCATTTACACTTTTTTCTATTTAATTGAGTCTTTGAGCGATAAAATTTTATTTAATAAGCCCCTTTGACCATTAAAGAGTAAAGACAATTATTTTTATGGGTTATTTTTACCATGTGGTATGCTAAGATTGTGTCACATGACACAATTTAGTATTTTATATTAAAAACCATAGAAATTATAAAAATTAAAAGCAATTTTAAATATATATATAAAGTGCAAAAAATTATAAAAATGATTATAAATGAAGAAAATTATATAAATTATAAAATTATTAAAATTGCAAAAAAGTATTAAAAATTTATTAAAATAACAAAATATTATATAAATTATGAAAAATAAAAATATGAAAAATATTTAAAAATGTAGACAATTATTGAAAATATTGCAAGGATATAGAAAAAAAAATATGAAATACAAAAATTATATAAAAATTATAAAAAATTTATATACAGCTTTGGTTGTGACTTGCCTTCTCAACCTATTCCCTACCTTAGTTTGCATCTCAAAACATTCTATTATCATCGACAATGAATAAAGGGAGTGCAAACTTTGGAGAGATCCACAATAAACAAGCATAACAAATACCTTCGGGGATAAAATGATAGTTAGTTTGCGAATAAATAAAAAAAGTGGTTCTTATAATTTTGTTTCATATATTTTTAATTTGTTTTATAATTTTTATGCTTTTCATAATATATGGTAAATTTTATTATTTTATTATTTTTTAATATTTTAATAATTTTATATACTTTCAAATTTTTTCCATAATTTTTACAATTTTTATTTCTTTTTTAAATCATATCTTTTTATAATATATAATTTTTAAATTTTTTATTTTAATAATTCTTAATTTTTTAAGTTTTTAGTATTTTATATAATTTTTAGTTATTTATATAATTTTTATAATTTTCTATATCTTTTTTACTTTTCTATATCTTCTATTTTTGTACTTTTTAAATATTTTATATAATTTTTATGATTTTTATTGTTTTATGATTTTTTAATAATTTTAAATATAAAATATCAAATTTCATCATGTGGCATAATTCTCGCATGCCTTATAGCGAAAATAACCCCACAAAACGGCTTCAATTATTATTTAACGGTTAAAGAGTTTAACTGATTAAAATTTTAACGTTCAAGACTCAACTGAGTAAAAAAAAAGCATGACCGCTTAATTGATTATTTAAAAATGTTAAATGACTTTAAAGGCCCTTTAGTGTTAATTTCATTAAAAGATGTTCAAAATTAAATTGCTGTGTAAACTTTTTTTAATAATTTTTAAATGAATGTAAAAAAGTATACTAATAATTTTTTAGTAAATAGGTTATAAAGTTGATGATGTCATTCTGAAGTGATAATTTAGATTTATTCCAATTAATTTTTCTAGATAGATAATATTATTGGAAAATATTTTGAACAGTGTACAGATAAGGCATAAGGACTTATTTGATCCTTCAACTTTATAAAGAAATCATTTTAGCCATCCATTTAATTTTTTGCATTTTTTTAACTCTTAAACTTATATTTTTTTATTAAATCATTCAAAATTGATGGAAAAGTTAACTTTGCTAACGTGACATACACGTTGGTGACACATCAACATTAATTTTTTTAAAATTTTAAAAATTCAAAAAGATTATAAGAAATATTTTAAAAAACTAAAAATCATTAAAATTATAATAATATATATTTTAATAGTTTTAAATTTTGAAATTAATTAAATGATATGTTGTCCACGTGGAAATTTAGATGAGCAAAGTTAACAAATGTTTACTTTTTCATCTATTTTGGAGTGATTTGACAAAAAAAATACAAATTCAAAGGTTAAAAGAGATGAAAAAAAATAAATGAAGGACTAAAGTAATTTTTTTATAAAGTTGGAGGGCCAAAAAAGTTATTATTCTTACAATTAAATCTCATTACATACGTCAGAACCTAATTCAAGAACACTTTTAAGTTGTCTAAATTATATATTTCATATGATGCCTCAATCATATATATATATATATTTCAAATCTAAAATTTTAAAACAAAATGATAATAAGTGGACTAAAAGAATTAAATAAAATGTATTTGTTAAAATTTATTTGTAACCAATATTCTCTTAAATTAATATCTTTATAATTAAAATTAAATAAAAACAAATTTATTTAATAAATAATAATTTGAATCAAGTTAAACTGGATTAAGAAAATCCTATTATAGTCAAATGTCTAATTTGATATCCCAAATAACCTTATTCTAATCAATACGCTGGAAAGCCAAGAACTCAAAAAGCTTGAAACATTTTGGCTGGAGGATTAAATATTATTTTATCATTGTTTTTTAAAGGTGGTGTTAAAATATTTGGTTTAAGATTATGCGTATGGGGCTGCAATAAAAAATATTTAAAAGTTAAAATATTCATTTTAAATATGATTTTATAAAGTAAATATAAATTAATTGAGATGATATTTAAATTTATTAATATTATAATATATAAAATATAAATGGACTCTTGTAAATTGTTTGTAAAATGAATATATAAATCATAATTTAGATATTAAAACCATACAAAACTAAAACTATTGTAAATTAATAAAAATTTATAAGTGATTAAATAATTGACTCAAATGTAAAGTACGTCTTTATTATCATTATCATCATGACGTCATGCTATTATTTTTTGTATTAATAAATATTTAAATTATAAAATAAATATAATAAAATAATTTATAGTAACTCTTTTTTTTAACTAACTTATTATTAATATTATGATATATAAAATATAAAATCTTAAATATTTTTAAGTAATTAATTAATATAAATTATTTATAAAATTTAATTTAAATATATAAATCATATTTATAAATTATAATCCAACGATAGATTTATAATTTCATACTCAAACTAACTTTTGAAAAATCAAAAGTAATGGTGACTGGTGAAGTGATTCAGTCATTTGTGACTGCATATTAACATGCTTGATATCCCGAATAACCTAGGCCTTGGTATATATATCTGCTGTCCTTTGATATGTAATCAGTGGCGGATATTGGGACTAATTTTTGAGGGGTTCAGTAAAATTTTTAAAAAATGAGTTTTTTTTTTAAATTGGGGGTTCAATTAGAATTTTTAAATTTTTTGAGATTAATGAGAATTTTTAAATATTTTAAGTGAGCTTAATTAAAATTTTCAGAATAAAAAATAAAAAGTATAATGAGAATTTTTAAAAATTTATGGAAAATTTTCTAAAACTAAAAAGTATAATCATGATTTCCCAAAATTTTGAGGGGGCAAGGCCCTATAGGGCCTTTAAACTGTCCGCCTTTGGATGTAATTAACAATTCAGATGATGTGATCTCTGTCAACAGAGAAATTTTGCATCAAATACTGTAAATTTCAATGTTTTCTTCAATGTGCATTTCCAACTTCCATTTTAGTAGGAGCAGTAAATCAGGGGAAGGAACTGAAATGCAGTATGACTTTGAATTTGATGTTTGGTTTGCAGGGTTCAGAGTTGAGGCACATTCCTCAGTTGGACTTGAAGAAAGATCGGTATAACGCAATTCCAAAATGGCCCTGGTTTGTTTTCTTGTCTGGTGCAATGGGGTGCTTGGTTTGCAGCTCGGTCTCACACCTCTTTGCTTGCCACTCCAGACGCTTTAGCCTCTTCTTCTGGCGCCTAGACTATGCAGGCATCTCTCTCATGATAGTCTGCTCCTTCTTTGCTCCCGTCTACTACGCTTTCTTCTGCCATCCGTATTCATGCTTTTTCTATCTCACTTCCATATCGGTGCTCGGAGTCCTTGCCATCATCACTCTGTTATCACCAACTCTCTCAGCATCCCGTTTCCGATCTTTTCGAGCTTCCTTGTTTCTTGCAATGGGCTTCTCGGGGGTGATCCCAGCAGCACATGCAGTTTCTTTGCACTGGGGCCATCCGCATATATTTGTATCTCTCGGTTATGAGCTCGTGATGGCGTTCCTATACGCTGCAGGCGCTGCGGTTTATACCAGCAGAATACCGGAGCGGTGGAAGCCTGGTGCATTTGATATTGCAGGGCACAGCCACCAGATCTTTCATGTGTTTGTTGTTCTCGCGGCACTTGCTCATTGTGTTGCTACCCTTGTGATTATGGATTTTCGTCGGGAATCTGCAACCTGTGCGTATTAGCATTCTACTGTTAGGTAAACAATGTTTTGATGATCAGGGGGATTTCCTAGTTCTCCCAGTTTTTGGCTTATTAAATTCTATCACTTCCAACAACATTTTCCTTAACAAACTGGCACTGGTGACCTCCAAAATTATATTTGATTGCCCATCGAGCTGATTTTCCATCCATAGCTCTTAGGCTCAGTTATACACTTTTATAGATGGAAAAGCTAAAAACAGAAATGATGTTGTCTTATGTTACTCCTTAAAATTAAATTTACCTTGTGCTAGCTTATAATTTATCGAAAATTATATTTTTCAAAGGATTAAATTAAAAATTTATCATTTTAAGAGATTTATAATTTTATTATGTACTAATTTATAATTTAATAAAATTAAGGTCTGAACTTGCACTTTTCCATTTTAGCCTCTGCCCGCCCATGTGCATTTGACATACCAATCTCTCGACAAGTCTCTACGTGCTGCAAAATCAAATTCACACCGACTCGGCTTACTCTTTACGTCAAACAAGTTACAAGATGAACTCCACCATCCAAAAATAGTACAACTAGCAAAACTGGTCCGAAGCCGAAAATTTTGAGAAAACTTAGTCCAAAAATAGTACAACAAGCAAAATGGTGATTCAATTTTGAGAAAATTTGAGCTTGAAAAAGTTTGTGTCAAAAAAAAAACCGAGCCTAAGCTGATTTAATCCCAAATAATTCAACCTTGATACAAATTTGAGCTCAAACCTGTAATGATCCAAGTTTAAAATTGATCCAATCTTGAGCTCAAGATAGATCCGATCTCAAATTAAAAAAAAAAAGTTTCAGTTTAAAATCAAATAGACATTAATAATTAATATAAGGGTTGTCTCTTTGGCTTGAATTTATTATTCCATACACAGGCACTAGAGTTGTTTCTTTGAGTGCCGTCTGACATATTAAAAAATGGGTGAAACCTGGCTAAAAAAAATGTTAATGAAAAAATCAAAGTGAACTGAAGGTCTTTCACCCTAAAATATTATAAATTCATAAATAATGTTTCACGAATAGTGAATGAAATGCCTAATTAAATCTAGACAGAAGTTCAAAATTAACAAATTTATAAACCGAGAAAAATGGTGGGATTGAAGATACTAACTCTGACAACATTACTCTTTGAGACAAAAATAGTACTGGTTTTAGGCTTTAGTGTTTTCATGCCTTTATCGTTTATAGTTCAAGCACTAGAGAGAGATTGATATCAAGGCCATACCATTTAATAATTCCAACTTCATCAATTGAATGATGAAAGATATTATTGAAAGATATTTTGGATACAAAAAATTGTATAAATATTTTTATATTTACCTTTTAAAATTTTAAAATTTTAAAATATTTTTTAACAATTATGACTAAAATGACAAATTTTGTAACATTAAAGGAAAATTTTGATAAATTTTTTAAATTTAAAATCAAATTGATAAAATTTAAAAACATTAAAAAATTAGATATAGAACAAACTTAATAGTTAGGTAACTATTTTTATACATTATCCATTTATATATAATATAAATATTAGATAAAAAGAAAATTATAAAGTTTACAAATAAAATGTACCAAAAAAAGTTTACAAATGAAGGATAAATAAGTCTCCATAAATGAATACATCATGATAAATAAGGAAACATCAAATGCATTTGAATTTAGATAACCTTGTAGAAGTAAAAACTTTTTTTTATATTTTTAAAATTATATATATTTTGTAACACCCCTAACCCGAGACCGACACCGGAGTCGGACACGAGATGTTAACAAACTTTGAAAAATTTCCTTCCAGACACTGCCCAGTCTGAGTACTAGTCGCTTCAAAAATCATATCTTGAGTTTCACAACTCAAAAATCAGTTTGGTGATTTTTCCCTGAAACTAGACTCATGTCCCCACCTATGTATTTTTTTCTAGAATTTTTGGTCGGGCCAATTAGTACAGTTTATTAGTCAAAGTCTCCCATGTTACAGGGGTCGACTACACTGACCTTTTCCCATTACGACTTGGATATCTCTCTGCACAGAGCTTCAATACTGATGCCGTTTGTTTCTATGGAAACTAGACTCAGAGAGGAATCCATACATATATGGTATGACCCCTAATTATCTCTGGTCAATTTATAGTGAATTTCCAAAGGCGGAACAGGGAATCCAGAAACTGTTCTGGCCCTGTTCCACAAGAACCCGAATATCTCTTACTGTACTGTCCATATGATTGTTTCGTTACTTTCCTATGAAAGTAGATTCTTCAAGGTTTGTTTACATAATTTATTCACTATTTAATTCCATTCCTACTATTTTTAGTGATTTTCCAAATCTACGTCACTGCTGCTGTCAGCATCTACCTTTAAGGTAGGCTTTACCTATTTCATGGTTCAACTAGCCCTTTTTGCATACATAGCACAATTTATGAAAGTGATTAACCATCCCCGTGGCCAATCCTTGTCAAGCATATCCACACTAAATGATTATAACATTATACTTAAACACATATAAGCCATTTTCACATGGCTATCCAAAACTTATACATCACATAAAGTACTCGAAAAACAACAATGGGTCGTCCTATACATGCCATATCAAAATTCAACCAAAAGAGTACCCATAAGAGCCTTTGATAGTGTGGGCGACTTCGACGTCAAGATCCCGAGTCCGATAGCTGGAGAACCAAAAATCTATAAAACAGAGGAGCAATGGAACGAAGTAAGCAATTTATGCTTAGTAAGTTTTGAGCAAGAAATTCCAGCATAACGAAAGCATAGCACACATTTAGCTAAACGGAATATTTCATAATACACAATTTTTCCGATATCAAACTTACTTCACAACGTTAACCCTTATGTACATACACAAAAGACCAACTTAGCCGAAGGCCGGTAGCTCGTTCATCAACTGAGCGAATATTTATTTGTAAGGGCTCGATTAAATTCAACACATACGTAACATATCCCAATATTGGGATGTTTTTCGAGTATTAGCTGGAATTTTACAGCAAGCTCATTCATTACCAAAATCACGTACCTTCGGAATTTAACCGGATATAGCTCCTCGTTCAAGTGCCTTCGGGACATAGCCCGGTTTTAGTAACTCACACAATGCCTTCGGGACATAACCCGGATTTAACAACTCGCACGAATGCCTTCGGGACTTAACCCGGATTTAGTATCTCGCACAAAGGCCTTCGGATCTTAGTCCGGATATATTCACTTAGCACAAAGCCTTCGGGACTTAGCCCGGACAGCATTCAATTAATCATGCACATCTAACAATAATTCATGGCACATTCATATTTCATTTTCATTTGCGAAACTCAAACACAAGGCACATATCATCCTTGCACATTCGGCTCAATAGCCTCACATAGAGCATGATTTAATCACATCGTAATTTAAGCTCTCTTACTCAAGAACTTACCTCGGGTGTTGTCGAACGATTCCGCTAGCTATTCAACCACTTTTTCCTTCCCTTTATCGGATTTATTTCCCCTTTGCTCTTGAGCTTAATCAAACAAATAAATTGATTTCATCATTTAGGCATCAAAAAGATGAACACAAGGCACTTAGCCCATATTTATACATTAGACATTAAAGTCTCATACATGCAAAAATCATGCATCAACACAACATATTAGCTAATTTCTTTCCCCTTGGCCGAATATGCATGTCTATTTTTGGGGTCGATCTCTACACTTAATACACACATATACACACACTAGTAAAGCATCCTCCCCCTTTTCATCGATTTAACACATGCATTGCTCATCAACATGCAAAGTTACATTCGGCCTTAGCACACATCTTGCTAGCCGATTCTTCTCCATTTAGCAACCAATGCACATATGTGCTCACACAAAAATGCTAAAAAGGAGGTTCAAGAATCATCAAGCCATCATCACATGCATCATTAACAAGCTTCATATTTTGCATGCAATGGCATTAACACAACCTCCACCTAGGCCGAATCTTAACTCATCCTCATGCCTCATCACCACAACATCAAACACCAACCAAGAATGATGCATCCATGGTCAAGTGCCAATTCCATCACATAGCAAGATTTAGACCATGGGCCAAGTAGAACTCAAGCTAACAACTAAAACATGCATGCATCTCATGGAACATCATCAAACATACCTTAGCCTAGCTACATGCATGGCCGAATCTCTTCACCTTTCTTCTTCTTTCCTCCTTAAAATTTTTGGCCAAGGATGAACCAAAGGATGAGAAAATTTTTCTTTGTTTTTCTTTCTAGTTTCGGCAAGCATGAAGATGAGAAAAGGATGAACAAAATTCTCTCCTTTCTCTTCTTTAGCTCACGGCAATGGGGGGGACAAACAACTACACACACATTTTTTTTTTGTATTCACCATACTCCTTTTTATTATTTTATTTGTTTTATCCCAACATTTTATGACACAAATTAACATATCTTATTTGTGCCATACTCATGCCATAATTTCCATAAAATAAATTGCACAATTGTGCATCATGCCCATCATGGCCGGCCACTACTAGTAGGGGGGAAATTTGACATGCAAGTCCCCCCTTTGTCCACATGCACTAATAGGTCCTCACACATTGACCTATCACATTTTAGAATTTTCTCACATAAGTCCTATTAACTAAATTCACATGAAATCAACCAAATTGAAGCTTGAAATTTTCACACATTCATAATTACATATTCTAGACAATAAGTATCACATTCAAACATTTTGGTGACTCGGTTTAGCGGTCCCGAAACCACTTCCCGACTAGGGTCAACTTTGGGCTGTCACAACTCTCCCCACTTAAGAAATTTTCGTCCCCGAAAATCTTACCGGTAAATAGGTTTGGGTATCGTTCTTTCATCGAGCTCTCGGTCTCCCAAGTAGCTTCCTCGATCCCGTGTTTGAGCCATAACACCTTTACTAGCGGAACTCTTTTGTTTCGCAACTCCTTCACTTCACGAGCTAGGATACGCATCGGTTCTTCTTCATAGCTCATGTCGACTTGAATTTCAACCTCTGATGGGCTAATTATGTGCGATGGATCAGATCGATAGCGTCGAAGCATCGAAACATGAAAGACGTCATGAATCTTTTCAAGCTCCGGGGGCAAAATCAATCTATACGCAACCGGACCAACTCGTTCGGAGATTTCGTACGGCCCAATGAATCTTGGGCTCAACTTGCCCTTACGGCCGAACCTGAGTATCTTTTTCCAAGGTGAAACCTTAAGGAACACTTTGTCTCCCACCTGATACTCGATGTCTTTTCGTTTCAAATCTGCGTACGACTTCTGACGATCCGTGGCTACCTTTAGACTTTCACGGATTACCTTTACTTTCTGTTCAGCATCTTTAATCAAATCAACTCCGAAAATTTTACTTTCACCGAGCTCGGTCCAAAACAATGGTGTACGGCATTTACGACCGTACAAAGCCTCGTAAGGTGCCATCTTAATACTTGATTGAAAACTATTGTTGTAAGCGAATTCAATCAAAGGTAAATACCGTTCCCATGAACTACTGAACTCGAGGATGCAACATCTCAACATATCCTCAAGTATCTGAATTATCCGCTCGGATTGACCATCGGTTTGGGGGTGAAAAGCAGTGCTAAAATGCAGCTTGGTACCCAGAGCTTCTTGCAATTTCTTCCAAAATCGTGAGGTGAATCTCGGATCTCTATCCGACACGATAGAAACAGGTACCCCGTGTAATCTCACAATTTGATAAACGTACAATTCAGCTAGTTTATCCAATGAAAAATCCGTACGTACGGGGATGAAATGAGCCGACTTAGTCAGTCTATCAACAACAACCCATATCGCATCCTTCTTACTTGCTGACAAAGGCAGTCCGGACACAAAGTCCATTGTGACTCGATCCCATTTCCACTCGGGTATCATGATCGGCTGGAGTAATCCTGAAGGCACTTGATGTTCCGCTTTCACTTGTTGACATATCAAACATCTCGAAACAAAGTCAGAGATGTCCCGTTTCATACCATGCCACCAAAATTGACGTTTCAAATCGTTGTACATTTTCGTACTCCCCGGGTGAATTGACATTCGGCTACAATGGGCTTCGTTCAGAATCATCGAAATGAGTTTCGAATTCCTTGGAACACACAAACGATTTCTGAACCTCAAACAATCATCATCATCAATTTGAAACTCCGATTCCTCGTTCGAAAAACACTTAGCCCGTTTTGCAACCAATTCATCATCGACTTTCTGAGCTTCACGAATTTGGTGAGTCAATAATGGTTTAGCTTTTAATTCAGCTACTAACACACTGTCTGGTAGAACAGACAAATGCACGTTCATCGCTCGTAAAGCAAACAATGACTTCCGGCTTAAGGCGTCCGCAACCACGTTAGCCTTTCCCGGGTGGTAATCAATGACAAGCTCATAATCTTTCAACAACTCAAGCCAACGTCTTTGTCGCAGATTCAAGTCTCGTTGAGTCATCAAATATTTGAGACTTTTGTGATCCGAAAATACATGGCACTTCTCACCAAACAGATAATGTCGCCATATTTTTAAAGCAAACACGATGGCAGCTAGTTCGAGATCATGGGTCGGATAATTCCTCTCGTGTGGCTTCAATTGTCTCGACGCATAGGCCACGACTCGACCTTCTTGCATCAATACGCAACCCAACCCAAGTAGGGATGCGTCACTATAAATGACAAACTCTTTACCTGATTCGGGTTGCACCAAAATTGGAGCTTCAGTCAAATGAGTTTTCAGTTGGTCGAAACTTTTCTGACATTTCTCCGTCCACTCGAACTTAACATCCTTTTGAAGTAGCTTCGTCATTGGTGTGGCTATCATCGAGAAACCTTTGACAAATCGTCGGTAATAACTGGCGAGCCCCAAAAAGCTCCGAACTTCAGTAACATTTCTCGGAGGTTTCCAGTCAAGTATGGCTGAAATTTTGTTCGGGTCAACTCGAATACCCGACGCGGATACCACATGACCCAAGAAGCTAACCTCTCTTAACCAGAACTCACACTTACTGAACTTAGCATATAACTGCTTATCCCGCAAAATTTGCAGCACTAGCCTCAGATGCTCAGCATGTTCGGTCTTGTCTCTTGAATAGACCAAAATGTCATCAATGAACACCACTACGAACCGATCCAAATACGGTCTGAAGATCCGATTCATCAAATCCATAAATACTGCAGGGGCATTAGTGAGCCCAAACGGCATCACTAAGAATTCGTAGTGACCATATCTCGTTCTGAAGGCAGTTTTGGGAATATCTGAATCTCGGATTCGCAACTGATAATAGCCCGATCTCAAATCTATTTTTGAGAACACTGAGGCTCCCTTCAGTTGGTCGAACAAATCATCGATGCGCGGCAACGAATATTTGTTCTTTATCGTCACTTTATTCAGCTGACGATAGTCAATGCACAACCTCATGGTTCCGTCCTTCTTTTTCACGAACAATACTGGTGCACCCCAAGGTGAGAAACTTGGTCTAGCGAAACCTCTATCCGTCAGTTCTTGCAACTGAGCTTTCAACTCCTTTAACTCGGTTGGTGCCATACGATACGGAGCTATCGAAATCGGCGTAGTCCCAGGTACAAGCTCAATACCAAACTCTACCTCCCGAACAGGTGGTAAACCCGGTAATTCTTTCGGAAAAACATCCGGGTATTCACAAACCACCGGCACAGATTCGGGTTTCTTTTCTAATTCTTTGTCACCAAGTACATACGCAAGGTATGCTTCGCACCCTTTTCTTACATATTTCTGTGCCAACATTGCTGATATTACAGCTGGCATCCCCTCCAAGTCCGCAGACTCAATTCGGACTACTTCGTTATTTGCGCACCTCAAATCAATAGTCTTGCTCTTGCAATTCACAATCGCATCATGCGCGGTCAACCAATCCAAACCAAGGATAACATCAAATTCATCAAACGGCAAAAGCATCAAGTCCGCCGGAAAACAGGAACCTCGAATTTCCAGGGGACATTTCTTACACACTTTGTCGACAAGCACGTAACGACCCAAGGGATTTGACACCCGAATTACGAACTCAGTAGACTCAATAGGTAAAGTCTTACTGGATGCTAAGGTTTCACATATGTAAGAATGAGTAGAACCGGGGTCAATCAAAGCAATTACATTAGTATCAAAGAGAGTGAATGTACCGGTAATAACATCAGGCGAAGAAGCATCCTCGCGGGCACGTATAGCATAAGCTCTAGCAGGCGCACGGGTTTCGGATCTGGTTATATCATCTCTAGATCCTCTTTGACCACCACTAGCATTGCCCATATTTCCAGATGGTCTACCTCGAGCAGTGGTAGCACCCGGTCTCCCACTCTGATTTGCATTCTGTCCCGACAACCTCGGGCAATCTTTAATGAAGTGGTCAACTGATCCGCATTTGTAACAGGAGCGGTCAGGAAATCTACAACTCCCCGAATGCCATTTACCACAATATCGGCATTTCGTCCTGTCTCGACGTTCATTCCCAACACTGGCGACCGAAGTGCCTCGTGTACCCACAGGGGGTCGATCACGATCTCGTCCAAAAAGGCCCGAAGTGCCTCTAAACTGGCCCGCATCATCTCGAAATCTCTTCGATGTCTGTTGAAGAGACCTTCCCGAGGATCTTTTACGAAACTCTCCAGTTCTCTCATCAACTCTTTGCTTTTCTTTTCTAAGCTCTTCGGCTTTACAAGCTCGTTCAACAAGTACCACGAACTCTCGTATTTCAAGAACGCCAACGAACATTTTTATATCTTCATTCAGCCCATCCTCGAAGCGTTTACACATAATAGCTTCGGACGAAACACATTCCCGAGCGTATTTGCTAAGTCTAACAAATTTTCGCTCGTAATCAGTAACCGACATGGAGCCTTGCTTAAGCTCAAGAAATTCCTTCCGTTTTTGATCAACAAAACTCTGACTGATATACTTTTTCCGAAACTCAGTTTGGAAAAACTCCCAAGTTACTTGCTCTCGGGGCACAATAGAAGTCAGAGTACTCCACCAATAGTAGGCAGAATCACGTAGCAAGGAGATAGCACACTTTAGGCATTCATCGGGTGTACAAGATAGCTCATCGAGTACCCGGATAGTGTTGTCCAGCCAAAATTCAGCTTGCTCGGCATCATCGCTATCCATAGCCTTAAATTCAGTAGCCCCATGTTTTCGGATTCTGTCAACTGGGGGCTTATTTGACCTTATTTGGTCCGTTACCGGTGGTATTGTAGGTGCGGGGGTAGTATTTGTCGGGAATGGAGGTTGTGGAACAGCCATATTAGTTCGAATGTATTGGTTAAACCAATCATTCATCACGCTATAGAATGCTTGTCTAGCTTCATCATTCGGATTACTAGCATTAGGTTGAGAGTCTGCCGGCACTGTCCCTTGTGCGGGAGCAGGCGCTACACTCTCAAGATCATCAGCTACCTCTCGGTCACGATCGGGATCCATTACTATAAATAAACACATTTACAATTGTCAGAAATCACCACACTATCAAGTAATCACATAAAATGGCATGTATAGCTAGACCCAAAACATTACGGTAGTCCTAGAATCGACTAAACCGTAGCTCTGATACCAATAAAATGTAACACCCCGAACCCGAGACCGACACCGGAGTCGGACACGAGATGTTAACAAACTTTGAAAAATTTCCTTCCAGACACTGCCCAGTCTGAGTACTAGTCGCTTCAAAAATCATATCTTGAGTTTCACAACTCAAAAATCAGTTTGGTGATTTTTCCCTGAAACTAGACTCATGTCCCCACCTATGTATTTTTTCTAGAATTTTTGGTCGGGCCAATTAGTACAGTTTATTAGTCAAAGTCTCCCATGTTACAGGGGTCGACTACACTGACCTTTTCCCATTACGACTTGGATATCTCTCTGCACAGAGCTTCAATACTGATGCCGTTTGTTTCTATGGAAACTAGACTCAGAGAGGAATCCATAAATATATGGTATGACCCCTAATTATCTCTGGTCAATTTATAGTGAATTTCCAAAGGCGGAACAGGGAATCCAGAAACTGTTCTGGCCCTGTTCCACAAGAACCCGAATATCTCTTACTGTACTATCCATATGATTGTTTCGTTACTTTCCTATGAAAGTAGATTCTTCAAGGTTTGTTTACATAATTTATTCACTATTTAGTTCCATTCCTACTATTTTTAGTGATTTTCCAAATCTACGTCACTGCTGCTGTCAGCATCTACCTTTAAGGTAGGCTTTACCTATTTCATGGTTCAACTAGCCCTTTTTGCATACATAGCACAATTTATGAAAGTGATTAACCATCCCCGTGGCCAATCCTTGTCAAGCATATCCACACTAAATGATTATAACATTATACTTAAACACATATAAGCCATTTTCACATGGCTATCCAAAACTTATACATCACATAAAGTACTCGAAAAACAACAATGGGTCGTCCTATACATGCCATATCAAAATTCAACCAAAAGAGTACCCATAAGAGCCTTTGATAGTGTGGGCGACTTCGACGTCAAGATCCCGAGTCCGATAGCTGGAGAACCAAAAATCTATAAAACAGAGGAGCAATGGAACGAAGTAAGCAATTTATGCTTAGTAAGTTTTGAGCAAGAAATTCCAGCATAACGAAAGCATAGCACACATTTAGCTAAACGGAATATTTCATAATACACAATTTTTCCGATATCAAACTTACTTCACAACGTTAACCCTTATGTACATACACAAAAGACCAACTTAGCCGAAGGCCGGTAGCTCGTTCATCAACTGAGCGAATATTTATTTGTAAGGGCTCGATTAAATTCAACACATACGTAACATATCCCAATATTGGGATGTTTTTCGAGTATTAGCTGGAATTTTACAGCAAGCTCATTCATTACCAAAATCACGTACCTTCGGAATTTAACCGGATATAGCTCCTCGTTCAAGTGCCTTCGGGACATAGCCCGGTTTTAGTAACTCACACAATGCCTTCGGGACATAACCCGGATTTAACAACTCGCACGAATGCCTTCGGGACTTAACCCGGATTTAATAACTCGCACGAATGCCTTCGGGACTTAACCCGGATTTAGTATCTCGCACAAAGGCCTTCGGATCTTAGTCCGGATATATTCACTTAGCACAAAGCCTTCGGGACTTAGCCCGGACAGCATTCAATTAATCATGCACATCTAACAATAATTCATGGCACATTCATATTTCATTTTCATTTGCGAAACTCAAACACAAGGCACATATCATCCTTGCACATTCGGCTCAATAGCCTCACATAGAGCATGATTTAATCACATCGTAATTTAAGCTCTCTTACTCAAGAACTTACCTCGGGTGTTGTCGAACGATTCCGCTAGCTATTCAACCACTTTTTCCTTCCCTTTATCGGATTTATTTCCCCTTTGCTCTTGAGCTTAATCAAACAAATAAATTGATTTCATCATTTAGGCATCAAAAAGATGAACACAAGGCACTTAGCCCATATTTATACATTAGACATTAAAGTCTCATACATGCAAAAATCATGCATCAACACAACATATTAGCTAATTTCTTTCCCCTTGGCCGAATATGCATGTCTATTTTTGGGGTCGATCTCTACACTTAATACACACATATACACACACTAGTAAAGCATCCTCCCCCTTTTCATCGATTTAACACATGCATTGCTCATCAACATGCAAAGTTACATTCGGCCTTAGCACACATCTTGCTAGCCGATTCTTCTCCATTTAGCAACCAATGCACATATGTACTCACACAAAAATGCTAAAAAGGAGGTTCAAGAATCATCAAGCCATCATCACATGCATCATTAACAAGCTTCATATTTTGCATGCAATGGCATTAACACAACCTCCACCTAGGCCGAATCTTAACTCATCCTCATGCCTCATCACCACAACATCAAACACCAACCAAGAATGATGCATCCATGGTCAAGTGCCAATTCCATCACATAGCAAGATTTAGACCATGGGCCAAGTAGAACTCAAGCTAACAACTAAAACATGCATGCATCTCATGGAACATCATCAAACATACCTTAGCCTAGCTACATGCATGGCCGAATCTCTTCACCTTTCTTCTTCTTTCCTCCTTAAAATTTTTGGCCAAGGATGAACCAAAGGATGAGAAAATTTTTCTTTGTTTTTCTTTCTAGTTTCGGCAAGCATGAAGATGAGAAAAGGATGAACAAAATTCTCTCCTTTCTCTTCTTTAGCTCACGGCAATGGGGGGGGGTGACAAACAACTACACACACATTTTTTTTTTGTATTCACCATACTCCTTTTTATTATTTTATTTGTTTTATCCCAACATTTTATGACACAAATTAACATATCTTATTTGTGCCATACTCATGCCATAATTTCCATAAAATAAATTGCACAATTGTGCATCATGCCCATCATGGCCGGCCACTACTAGTAGGGGGGGAAATTTGACATGCAAGTCCCCCTTTGTCCACATGCACTAATAGGTCCTCACACATTGACCTATCACATTTTAGAATTTTCTCACATAAGTCCTATTAGCTAAATTCACATGAAATCAACCAAATTGAAGCTTGAAATTTTCACACATTCATAATTACATATTCTAGACAATAAGTATCACATTCAAACATTTTGGTGACTCGGTTTAGCGGTCCCGAAACCACTTCCCGACTAGGGTCAACTTTGGGCTGTCACATATTTAATTTTATAATAATATAAATAATATGTTATTTTATAAATAGAAAATGTATAAACTTACTAAAAATACATCTGAAATGAATTTAAATATATAGTTGTCCAAATTCAAATGTGTCAAGACAACAATTTATTCATGTTCATTCTTGATATAAAAAAATATTTTTTGTTAATTAATATATTTTCAAAGTTTTATTTATTTATTTTTTTTCGGCACATACCATTGGATTGACTATGAGTACCATATCAGCAAAAACTAATAGTATTAGTGCAGAGATACCAATTTGGGTGATAAAATACAAGTTCAAGTATCAACTAGACCCCAAAAGAGTTAAGATACCAATTAGATAGTTTTGAACAAATTTAGAGCATAAATTATATATTAACAACAAAAAAAAAAGTTTCCATTTCCAAATTTAGAACTTTAATTGAAAGTATAGAGGGAATATAAAAGTTTGTATTGATTGTTTGAAGTGATGAAGTAAGAAAATAGATTTGAGTTTGGTGGTTGATATCGGTCATTAATTCATTTTTCTAAACATGCTTAATTAGCTGTTAACCAAATTTTCATATTACATATTAGGAAATAAATTCAAAAGAACTAAGGCCACAAACAAATGGAGCAGCATGACAACCCATGAGGACGCAACGTCTGAGACGGCAGTTTTCTGCGGTTCTATCCTAATCTACTACTTTCCCATCCTTAGCTTCAACACATTCATTTCATTCTTCATCAATGGCTTCTTCTCTCAATTTAACCACTCTTTCTCTTACTTTACCCATTCCCCATCCCCATCCCCATCCCCATCCCCGTCCCTCCTCATCCACTCGACTCCCTCGTGGCTCGCTCCAACTCCCCCAATTCAACAAGGTGCGCAAAGCCTTGAAACTCAGTTCCTCTCAAACCATCTCTGCTTTCCCTTCCTTTGCTTCCAAGGCCCTTCCCGCTTTCTCCCCTGCCCCCCAAACACTCCAATCCCCCACTGTCTTTGCGGCTAAAGGCTACAAAATGAAAACCCACAAGGTACTTCTCTCTTTCTTCTCTTTGCTTCCAAGTGAATTTGGTTGCCATATCCAGGAAAACTTGTGCCAAAAGAATCCACATTTTCAGAATTCAGCAAATTTAAGAAATTTTATGAATAGATTTAGTTATTTGCTTTGCTTTTCTAATGGATACCATGTTGTCATATATATGGTTCATTAGGCTTCAGCAAAGCGATTCCGGGTGACAGGACGAGGGAAAATAGTAAGAAGGAGAGCTGGGAAGCAGCATTTGTTGGCTAAGAAGAACACCAAGCGTAAATTGCGCCTCTCCAAAATGGTCAGTCTTTTTTCCCCTTTTCGCCTCACATTCTACTTTGTTTTTATTATTATTAATTATTAAAATCCTTTTATCTTTTAGATAGCCTGACTGCTAATTCCTCCAAATTAATGCTGCGTTTTGGTTCTTGCATAGGAAGGGATAAGCAACTGTGGGATATGGATTTGTAGCTTATACTTTTAATTTCTTAATTCCAAGCTCCTTATCATGACTGTTATCTTGTGTCAAACAAATAAAACTTAAACTGCAAGGACTGGTTGGTGGGCTGTAAGAAAGCAAATAAGACATTGCAGTGAGAAAATTCGTTAAGGAAACTGAATAGTTATTGTTTTTACTTTTGAAAGTCTTAGAATGAGGGTCACTTTTTTCTTTTTAAAAAAACACATCTCCCAAGTTTTGGTGGATCTTCCCCTTCTTCTGGTTTCCCCAACTTGAATAGGAATTTAGTCCTGCTATTCTGTCTCTTGGCTCTAATACAGTTTACCAGTGTGGTTTGGATATGTAGATGAGCTCTGCCTTGGCATTTCAAGATTTTCAATCAGACAGGCTTCAAATTACTTTCTTTTAGTTTCTAAGTTATCCAGAGAGAGCAAATATTCCTGAAGGAATAGTTGTTTTAATTGCTACCCCATTTAGGCTATATGCTGTCTGCCATCCTAGGTCCATTTTTCATCTCGTATCTAGAAAAGAGTCAAATGTGTCTTAGAGGGCATCTATATTAGAAATAATGAGCCTATGTTCTTGTTGGGGTATAGCAAAGTCAGGTTGGTCTTTAGGAGGTTTTGATGGGTGGAATCATGATTTTTTTTTTTTGTTACCTTAGTTTGGTGAGTATGGTAGGATTCAATGCAGATTAAACTTGTTTTTCTGATAAGTTGGCAGAGTGAGAAAGTGGCATATAATTTATCAAAGGGTATTTGAAAGTAACATGTTGCACCACCAGAAGTGAAAAGGCTTTCTTAAATGCTCAGTTGCTATCAGTTGATACCATGATTTGTTTTTTCTTCGTAGGAAGTTATATAAAGATAAGAGTTGGAGATGTTGAACCAAATATCTTAAATCGAATTTTTCTATTTTCAGTTACTGTATTTCTTGGTGAAATCATAGTGTCGTTATCTTACCCATTGTATGGTAAGCGTGGTGGATGAGAGGAAGAAACTGGAAAGCGTTCATGTTAAACTAACTTAGACTATTCATAAAAAATGCAAATTGAATACAGCTAATATATATCATTATCATGACCAGAGCTTTGTTCTGTCTAAATGCTTAGTTAAATAGTTCATAGCTTCAGGCATGACCGGTTTGTATTTCCACTGTAACTCAGATAAGAAAATCTAGGTTGCAGATCTTGTAAGATATTGTAAATTAAATCTCTCTTTCCTTCTTCTCTGAGCATAAACAAACCTCAATGTATGAACAAAATCAGGTCATAGTGAAATATATTGAAAATTTATTTGACTAATATTGAGAATTTCTTAAACCTAGAGGCTTACTTCAGATGCCCAGTTTAGGGTCATGAATTTTCCATTTGGTGTTTCTTTTAATCAAGATGCTTGGAATATAATAGAAATTGATCCATTACCAATATTTGGTCAAACAGACTGTTCAAGTTGCTGATATAGTCTCAAATGAAATTCTTTTATTTGATGCATAAGTTTAAACGTTTCTTATGGTGTATTTGTGTCAATTTCCATCTGCAGCACGCTGTTAGCCGGAGTGACTATGATAACGTGATTGGCGCCTTGCCGTATCTCAAAGTAAATAGAAATGCCAAGTGAAGAGTTGCCATGTGATGAGTTATTTATGTTGCTTTCTTGTGATTTCTCACAATTATGTTAGAGAAAGTTGTGTTTATTGCTTTAATCTATGGTGCACTTAGTGGCCATTGATAAAATTCCTAGTTGAATTTTATTTATTTCAATCATTTTGGCACTCGTTTCATTCCAGTTTAGACATCACAGGTAACATTACATGATCTGAACTCCTATGATGGATTCTTTGGTTGTTGAAATAGGCTCAGAACATCTAGACTAGACTGGTTTTAAATTTCTCAATTATTTGCAAATAATAAGATAGATGGGAGAGTAACCATTCGAGTCAGTCAGGAAAAGAAGAAAAAAAAGCAATCCGAATTCAAACGGGATCAAATTTGATTTGATAAGAAAAAGTGAAGACTAAGACTCAATTTATGGTTTCAATTCTTTTTTTAAGAGAGTATTAAAAATTGTGTTTGGTTGAATATTAACAAAATAAATATGAAAATATGTAAAAACAAAGTTGTTTCTTGGTCCGTCAGATGTCATGGAGGCGGTGGCTCAGGACCATCATCGCTTTGCTTGATCGGGGTAACTCGATGTATGGTAGTTTTCTGATGCAAACATTTTTCTGGTTTTCATCGTTTTGTTTTTCTGTTTGCATTTGTTTGGTATTAATTTCAGACTACCACTTCGGCTTTGGATTGATCACCTATGTCTACGTCTAGGACCATGAACTGTTTGGTTTCGTAATGGATGCCGCCCATTGTCTTCGACCAAAAATTTTTTTAATTTAATTATTGAATTGGCTAATTCAAGTTCATATAAATGTAAAAGTTATTATTAAATAAAGAATAATAAAATAGAAGTAACAACAAAAATATAACAAAAGAGAGTGTCTTTAAAAAGCATTTTTAAAGTTTATATTTATATGAATAAAATAAAATTCTTCTCTTAATAATAAATTTTTATTTCACTTTACAATAAGAGTTTTATATATTGAGGTACCTGAATTTGACAATTTATGCTTATTTGGTCTTAAATTTTTTTTTTTGAATTGATACCTAAATTTGAAAATCATAAGCCAACTTAGTATTTTTTTCAGTATTTGAATAACACTAATAAATATATGCTAACATGACTATGATGACTAATAACATGGTGACACGTGCTAGTCTCATATTTTGACACGTGGCAAAAAAGTATAATTATTTTTAATTTTTTGTCATATGTCACCATGCTATTGGTCGTCAATGGCACCTCAGCGTATTTTAACAGTGTTAGTCAATTACCTAAAAAAAAGTATCAAGTTGGCTTACAGTTTTTAAGTTCAGGTATCAGTTAGGTCCAAAAAAAGTTTAGGTAACAAGTAGTTATAAATTGACAAGTTCAGGCATCTCTGTATATATTAACTTTTATAATAATAACAACGTATTTGTAATGCTTTCCCTTGGATATCCATCAATAGATAATGTGCCTCGTTAAAACCTTATTAAGATAAGAGCCCCAAAATTATTAGTGAAGGAAAAATAATAAACATATCTATAATACGCATATCTTGTTCTCATAAAAATCTTACTTGTAAAACTTAGTGGGACAAAACCTCAATTAAAGGAAAAAGAGTACAACGCGTATTCAATCCTCTTCATGACAATATCAAATGATATCTCATATTCTACATGACCACTTGAACGGATTTGCTAAACATTTATATCACTGTTTTTCTGAAAGTCATGAGTGAGGAAGAATTTTGGGGAAATATATTTGATCTCTCCAAAAGTTCCAACAATAATCATAACAAACTTTGATCATGATTCTTCTATAATAATAGATATGTTCAATCAATTCAATAAATATTTACGCAAACATATCAAACAATTTCTCAGAAATTTCTATATGCTTTCTGCATTTTAAATCCTTCAAGGATTTTAATATAAACTTCCCCTATATAGTGATTCATATAAATGTTGTAAAAACAAATGTCAAATCTTTCATGACCTACCAAACTAATAAGAAACCTAATGGCTGTTGCATGCACTACAAAAGAATATCTTTTTATAATTAATGTTAGGATTTAGCGAAATACTTTATTTATTTTTATTTTGTTTTAGCAAAACTACATAAATTTTGTATAGCCCCACTAACTTTATACCTTTAGGTGTTTGGACTAACGGTCCATAAATTTCATGAATTTGATAAAAATAGAAAATAAATATTATATTTTAAAAATGAAAATAAAAATATATTTTCAAAATTCAAATAGAGTTTAATATGGTAAAAAAAGGGAGGAACTTGGTTGGTAGGAATTGAACTAGAACGCTAGAGTAAACTGTATTAGGATTGAATAAATAATCTTATCAAGATTTAAACTAATTAATATCTTATTTCAATTACTAATCATTAACTTGTGATATTTTAATCACTTAGAAAGAATTAATTCATGTGAAAATTCAAATAAACTCCAAACATAAATGAGTAGTTTTTTAAATAGAAAAACAAATCCCATTCCAATGAAACACAAGTCTTTTAAATAGCAAATTTAAAAGTTGATTGAAATTCATAAGCACAAAGAAAATGTAGAAGAGAATAGTTTTTACTCTAATACTTATCTATAAACGACTTTCTCTCTCTCAAACTATGAATATGTTGTATTTTACATTGGTTTTCAGGGCTAAAAGATGGTGCAGATAGAAATGGGCTCCGTGCTGAGGGTGTCCTGGCTTCCTAGCCTGAGTTGAGACTCTTGTGGCCGCTCTCCAATTTTCAATTTCTACTTTTTCCTTGCTTTATCATTTTTTTCATCCATGAATCTTCAATCAACAACTTTATTTCATTGAGGGGTCAAGCAACATGAATAAAAAACACAAAAAATAAACAATTTACTTACTTTCAGTAAGAAAATAACTTCTCTCTGTAAACTAATAAAACTCGTAATTTCCAAAAAACAAAATTTATTCTTAGAAATAAGTTGCTAACAGAAAAATAATGATGCATGAACAATGTATGAAATATTTTTAGGTCAACCGGTGCTCTTTATTCATAGATGGAAGTACAAGACTCCTAGTTGAATAAGCCCTTGACAAATAATATTATTTAAATAGAAAACATAATCTCACTCTAAGTGTGAGAGAAGAGGGTGGCTAATAACTCTAAATTATATAGACTTTCTAAGCAAAATTTATACAATTTTCAAGCATTTTGATAACAAATTGTGCATTTTTAGAACATATTGAGAAATTGGGCATAATTAAAGTAAGATTGTAATTTTAAGTAATTAAATGCTAATCTTACATAATTTTACTTTATGTTGCTACATTTTGGGATATACATAATTCTGTGCTAAATTTGCTGCAACTTGGTACACTGATGTGTTGGATATTTGAAGCCATTATGGACGACGCATGGACATGAGTTGAATATTAATCAGCATGGGATGACAAAGCCTGAGTATTGGACTCAAGGAATTAATTCTAACCCAACTTGGAAGTGGGTTGATGAAAGGAACAAGTCTGCTCTTCACATTAAAGCCCAAACTGTCCATTAAGGGGGAAAGAGTCCAAATTCGGCAATGAGCAACCCAACTAGCTTTGGAACAATTAATTAAGGGTCTCTACATGTGTAAAAGTCACAAAATAGCTTGAAAAAAATCCCATGGTTGTCGTCCAACCCTTTTCCTTCAATCAAGCAAGAATCAAGCTAAAATCAAGTAAAAATCAACCTTTCTTTCCATAAATTATGGTCGGTCATGCATGAGAGACTTTCAAGGGATGTTCATGCTATTTTGAGCAAACTCTCAAGCCTTCCCTCATGTATAAATACCACCCCTCATTCACTCACCATTCACTCTTCTCTCAACATCTTCATTCTCCTTTCTCTCCCACGCCTAAGCCTTCCATTTTCTCTCATCTTCTCCATTCTCTATTTGAGAGTTCACCTAGTAAGCAATTATTGAGTTGAAGATCTCACGGTCGACCACCTTGAGGAGTAGTTTGCATTGGAGCAACGACGGGGTTAGGAGGAAACCACCACGAACAATTTTCGGAGAATCACTGAAATCTCCTTAGAGTAATTCCTTCCTTTCTCTTCAAATTGTTCTAAGTTTGAAAACATGCTTGCAAATTATTTGATTATTGTTCATTTAATGATGATGACTTAATTCGTTTTTGATAGAATGATTGTGATCTTTTGATTTAATAAGTTTATATTATGTTTATAATGTTCTGTGCCTCAATTATTTATGCTTCCAATTAAAATAACTTATGTTGTTCCTGCATTAAAATATGTTTAATGCATTAGAATCAGTTGCTTAATCAAAACCGGATGATGATTAATGGACACAATAATTGAAATATGTTTAATCTATATTTGACAAAAATAGGTTAAAGGTTTGTAATAATTCGAAAGAACCCTGTTTCCTTGATAACTTTAGATTTATGTGATTAAATTGTTTCAAACATACATGTTGCTATTACTTTGCATAAATTCTAAGGAATGATGATTCAAAAGTTTTTCTAAGTGAGAAACATAAGACTTTGACAGAAGCTTATGAAGTTTAGGTTCTGAGTTAATAAATAGTTGAGTTGCCATGGAATTTTTTCGAAAATTTTGTTAAGCATAATTGTGAATGAATTAAATCAAGAGTTGTAATTGTTTTAGCTTATTCATGTCATTGTTGTTAAATCTTGCGAATTACTGTTTCACCATTTCATTGTATTTTATTTCATTCTCATTTGCATATTAGCTGTTAATTTAAGTTAATTAAAACATCCATCACTTTTAAATATTTTATTTTTATAACCAACTTGGTAAATATTAATTTCACAATTGTTGATTATCAATACAATCCATGTGAAGACGATACTCTTTTTACTTACGTATTACTTGATAACTGATCAGCTGTGCGCATGCGAATTAAAACACTGAATTTATATAATAATTTTTAAAGTCCAGTTTTACTGCAAGCGTACATGTCAATTGTAATATTTGTAGTGTTACAATGAAACACTAGAGTATTCCAAGAATCGAACACAATGGAGTTGGCGATTTAATGATTTTTATTAAAAAATACATGTAAGAAAGGAATCTAACTAGCTACTCACCAATAGCTATAGTACGAGAAAGTATAAAAAGAGATTTTTAACACTAATTTCTAAATTAACTATCTTAAAGACTAAATTGCAAGGAATGTAAAACTAAAGGACAATCCAAAAAATAAGTAATAGTGGTTGGTTGATTTCGATGTGGTTCATCGATCCTCGAACAAGGGACTTAAATCGGTTAAATTACTAAATGGCTTTGTTTATCTTCCGATCTCAATTTTACCAACTTAGACGAATTAGGTTTGGTCTATCTTCTGGTTTCACTGGTTAACCATAAACTAACAAACAGGTGTGCGACAAGATAACCTTCCGGTCTCATTTTATCTTGATATTCCATTAGGGGCGTCACTACTTAAGTGTTGAGAAATGTGCCCATATTGTAGTAAACATGTAATTGTTTTTTTATTTATTTGAACGATGAATAAATAAATAAATTTAATTTCACATTTCACTATTATGTCTTTTGTATTTGTGTTTTTCATATTTTGCATGAATTGTAGAATTGTGACAAGCAAATATTAACTCATTAATTTTCTAAGTTCAAACTAATGATAAGTGGCACTATAAGAATGTTTACATTGCGAGAAAGATAACTTACTTTAGTAGATAATCTAAACGAGTCTGTAATCCCGTAAAAGAAACAAAATGAGCATTTGATTTAAATACTTAGAAGAATTATTATTTCATCTACAATTCCAATTGAGGAGATGGCTAGTCTTGGCTATCGGAACAGTTGACTCCATGGGTAGAGATATAGATGTATTCATTGAAAGAATGATACATTTGACTGGACCCAAGATGAATTAATTTTGAATCCATTTGTAAATTAATTCACTTGTGATGTTCATGGTGTGATTTACCTAAATCATGAATTAGTCACTGACCATGTGTATGTAACTTATGTACTTTGATTAAGTGGAGGCTTATGCTCTAAAAATGATTGAGCTGATAGCCGATATGTTGGGCACATGACTTGTGTATGGCATGGCTTTACCAGCAACAGTGGAATTAATAACTCAATTAAAGAGTTAACTATATCCTCTCATTGACATTGTATGGATTGATAAATATGGAACGTAGTCACGAGTTGCTTATCCTCGAACGAGCAATTTATCACAGTCATTTGTTGGCAGTGATCATATTAATTATTAAGAAGACATAATGGTGACAATGAGGTAAAATATGATTGTATTGAGTGAACAGATTTAACTCAAAGGAATCAAGGATATCATATGAGGGTAACACATACATGACGAGGTCATTGGACAAAGCAGTTGGATGAATTGCTTTCGTAAAGAGTATATTGACTTAATGGTTAAGTAATTGCAAATTTTCGGAACGATTCTTCTGGACATAATTGCAATTACTAGAGCCTAATTGTATATGTCCGATTGGTCCCTTTACTAGCTCAAAAAAAGCTCATCGGATTGTATTTGAATCATAAGAAAATTCTACAACTTTGAAAATAATTTAATTGAGTCGATCTATTCGAAGTGGAATTAAATTGGGCAGTCGTAAGAATTGTTCAACTAGGGAATTTGATTAAATAATTTTCTTGAAAAACTAATTTGGAAAATCTAAGTGATTTTTGGGAAAATTAATTTAGATCCAGTAAAATTAAATTAATCAAATTAATTAAAATTAATATGATATTTTTGGAAATTAATTTTCAAGTCAGACAATTGGCCCAATGGGTAATTGAACTTGAAAATTGGACCCGAAATCATAAATTGGGCTCGGGAGCCCAAAATCGAGACCAAGACCCAAAAATTGATCGAATTGGGCCTGGTATGTGAAACCGAGTTGACGATCCAACCGATGGTTGGATTGGACCGGTCGGGCCGTCACTAGCCTGGATTGAACTGGCAACAACCGAAATAGCTCAAGGCGCCAGCGGTATTCCGATGGCCAGCAAGTGGTCAGTGGCAGTGGGTCTTCGGTGGTTCAGCAGTGGAAGAATTACACTCCTACTGGGACTCTACCAGAGAATTTGATTTTAAATTAACTACTCCAAAAATAATATTATTTTAATAGATTTAATATTAAATTATATTAAATACTTATTTTAATAGTATTTTATTAATTTAATATTAAAGTGATTATTTTAATATTAAATTTAATCTAATATTTATCTTGATAAGTATTATATTAATTTAATATTAAAGCGATTAAAATTAATTATAGTTGAATTCTCTAAACTTTCTCCATCTAAAGAGAGCCTTGGGTCATTATTTTACACACTTGAATTCAATAGAAAGTTGTAGAGAGAAAATTCTCTGAAGAAATGATATTAGAAAATTTCTAAAGATATTTTTTTATTTACAACTTGACCCAAAAGTTTACAAAAATTGCGAAATTATCTCATTGGTAATTTTTGTGAATTTTTTTATTCAAAGCGAGCCCACACTCCGTAGACGTGAGCTTGAGGATAGCGGAGAAGACTACTCGGTGAAAACGTTCATCCTAGACAAATAAAAAATGTACAGGTTTGATTAAGTGTTTATTACTTCAGATATCACAACGAAATTCTTATTTTGGAAAAAAAATTAAAACTTTGGTTTTTCCTTCAATTTATTTTTCGCTGCGTTTTCCAATTCCGATTCTCCAACACCAAGTTCTATTCAAATTAGTCTAATTTGTTATGATTTAGTCCTTTGTCCAAAAATCAATTTACCCACATCCCCATCAGCCAACCCCCTTGGGTTTAGTTACCCATTACCATATTAAAGCTAACAAACATGAAAGAAACAACTAAGATATCCATAAGCATCAAATGCAAGAAAATAAAGACAAAAGATTAAATTTTTAATGGAGAAAACTAAAAGCAAAGTAAAGATGAACAACTAGTAGCAATGCAAGAAGCAAGAAATATTAAAGGTAAAGTCTTTTAATAACTAAAACTAAAGAAAACTTATATAACATTAAACAAAGATTAAAGAGTGATTACAAGAAATTTTAAAGTCTTTAACTTGTAAATAAAACTAAGCTACAACAAAAACTAACTTAACTAACAACTATGAAACTAAATAAAACCATAAAAAAAACATAAACTAAAACCCTAAAACTATAGAAAAACTAAAAGATGAAAGAAACCCTAAAACTAAAGAGCTCTTTAACCTAAAACTACAACCTCTTTTTTCCTCAGCCAAGAGTGGCTTTAAATAGCTTATTTCTGACAAAAAAATGTTGCCCAAAGTGCCCTGAAACGTTAGCTTTTGATTGGTGCTTCGGGTGGACAAACTTTGCTCTTGATGTCATTTTTTGTCCCCACACGATAGGGATATTGTGATACCTAAGGTAGGATATCGCGATATCATTGATAGTCTCCAAAATAGGGTGCTTCAAGTGGATGTCGCGAAATCTAGGGTTGGGTATTGCGATATCACTGTAGATGGCCTCTTTTCTTCTTCAAATTTGGCCTGTCGAAGGTGTTGCAACTTCCACACTTCGATGTCATGATACCCCTCTTGTAGGCGATGTTTTCGCTCATGTTTGGGGCTTTGATGGCTCTTTACAACACTTAATCAACCGCCAGGGTCACCAATGGCACAATTGGCCAATTTAAGTAAAAAAAGAGACAAAAACGAGACATTTTCATTTATTAGCTGAAAATACAAAAATAACGAAAAACTATGTTAAAAATTTTATTTTTTAACCCCCTAACCTATCTCTGTCGCCTGATTAGCGTTACAGAGCATTACAACACATATCAAAACAATTAACATCATTAAACCATTCTTTTATTAATTTAAATAACAACATTCAAATCTAGATTTTCATTCATAGCATAATTACATTTGCATACCATAAAAGGAGCTTACGTGGCCTTAAAAATAGTTTGGGGACAACCAGGGACTAATTTGAAAAGAAATAGAAAATTATAGAAAAACCTTATTTTGGAAATAAAGGTTACGCGACTATGTGGTCAGGCCGTGTGTGATGGGCATTGAAACCACCAAATAAAAATTCCTACGACAAAATAATACGAATTAGCAGTATAGAGCAGTAGGGTCGATTCCATAGGGATTGGTTATCTAATTTTGCCTTTTCTCGTGAGCATATTTATTGTCGTGGTAACAGTCATGCCCACGACTAGTGACAAGCTTGCTAAAATAAAGTAAATAAGGGGGAAAAGAAAATGTTTGGGAAGTAAATAAAATGAAATAGCAACAAATAACAATTATACTAATCGAAAATATAATAAGTAAATTAGTTTGTAACACCCCAAAATAAGGCCTAGGAGTTTTAGGGGTATTTTAGGAATTTTAGCATTAGAGTGTTCAGAAATTCACGACATGGTATATCGATAATGTTCGCGATTATAGTTTTTAAAAAATCAAATCTATTTTTATAAATGTGCTTTGGAAACCTTTAATTTTAGGAAAAGGACTGATTTGTAACAAAGTCAAAATTGTGAGCATTTATGTTACAGTTTTTCCAATTTTTAAAATTGAACGTATTTATTCCCCCAATAGCAAATTTAGGTTAGTTTCTTCTTCTTCTCTCCCTTATTTTCGTCCCTTGTTCTCCTAACATTAAACCACCCGATTTTGATTTCCAACCTATAAGCTTTTGGTTTCTCTCAACACCCAAGCCTTAAACATCCATAGAATCTCTTTAAAACACCCAAAAACTCTATTAATTTCACTATTATCAAGTTATTGGGTTTTTTCGGGTTTGTGTCAAAAGTTTAATTTTCTTCAATCAAAGGTAATGTTTTGATTCCTTATGAGTTTTTCATGATATCTAGTCCTTAAAACTGAATTATTAGCCATTGAATCTCAAGTTTTAAATAAAAGCAAAAAATTAGGGCATAATGGTGGATTTCAAATTTTGAGTAAAAACATGGTTTCAAAGTGTTTTTCAACTCATTTTATCATGATTAGAAGGTTTCTAAACTTACTTTGAAGTTTCGTTAATGATTTCTCACATTTTAATGAATTTTTGGAAAATAGCTTTAAAACATGTCGAAGAATTCGATACCACGAATTAAGTAGTTTTGTTTAGTTTAAAGGTTGAGAATTAGCCATAGGTGAAATATAAGATGAACGAAATTGGTTTTAGACGAAAAGACTAAGTATAGACTGAGATATTTGAATTCAAAGTTTGTTATGTTAAATGTTTTGGTTACCTGAGAACTTAGCTTAGGTTTGTGTTTTGGTTGGTTAAAGTGAGTCATTGGTTGCTATTTGAATGTATTTATTGTATGATTGTTTTGTGTGAAGCATTGGATTCATTAGAGCCTGCTATGAGTTAAGGAAAAGTTAGTTGAGCTTTCGGCTTTCCGGTGAAAGCATAAAATGGTGAGTGTTTGGGATCACTACTCGTAGACATGAGTCATGTGTTACTCAAGAATTTAGTAGTAGCCTAAACCCCTACTCTAAATTTTGAGTGCAATTTTTCTTGTATTTATATTCGTTTTGTGGTTTTGTGCTTATATTATTATGAAATTGTGCATAGTGATGAGAAGCTCAAATATGTGATATGTGGGTATGGTTACTGTTGTGAAAAGTGCAAATGTATACGTGGTATATATATATGTTACATGATAGTGAGTGTTTTGCAAAAGATGCTAACATGCAGTGTTAGTGCATGGATAATCGGTAAGCGATATGTGATTGTTTTTCAGATATTTTGGCCTTGTGATCTTGAAACTATTGGGTATAGTTTGCATGCCGTAGGATTGTGAGTACTCACCTATATGTACAATAATTTTGGGTGTTAAGGCCCTGGGACATGATGAAGGGATAAGGGAATGTGAGCTAAGTTCCATTCAACGGGATATCTGAGAGGAAATAAGGAGAGTGTTAGCTATATGCTGCACTTTTGAGACATGTTTGACTCTATGAGTCTATGTGGTGTGTTGGAGATCCGTGTATCCGATGAGTGATGATAGAGCTCACTTTATGTTTCATACCTCAAGTGCTAATTCACCGTTATATGTGACTTGTGTGAAATGTGATATATGCTTGATTAAATATGTGTTACATGATATATGTTGCATGAGTATGTAAATGCTGTGTAGATGAACTGGTAGGTAATGCATTGATAAGTACTCTACGACACTAGACATAAGACTATTGTACTTGTACTTATAAATGGTTATCTTGAGGATGCATGATAAAATATTTGCGCTGTGGTTATTTTAATCATTCACTGAGCTTGTCAAGCTCACCCACTCCCTTCTTTACCCATTGCAGATTAGTTGCGTACCGGTGTGAGTGGTGTGGTTTTCCGAGAGGTGATCCAAGCCAATTTTGTATCATTCTGTAGGTGTTTTTATTTATTTATCTACGTTTTAGGAAAAAGGGAATTTGATAGACTTGTTAGAGCCATGTTGATTTCTGGACATTTTGCTAGTTTTTGATTTAGTTTATAAGGATTACATGTTAGTAATATGCTTGGTTTCATGAACATGAAAATGGTTTGACGTTACCTGCTCGGATGTGATTTTGTGATTTTGAACTGCTGATATGGCTGTTGGATGATTACTTGCTGAAGTAATTGATGCATGACGCTTAGAAACTCATTTGGAATAAATTAATTGCATATGTATGCTGCATTTTTTAGGCCTGGAGTAGAGGTATCGATAATCGGGTTTTAAAAATTGATACATCTGTGCTTGAAACATGCAGGAAGTCAGAATAGAGATTTGGTATCATACCTTTGCTCTAGTATTGATACTCGGGGGTTAAAGTATTGATATTTCATAAAGGTACCGGTAATTTTTGAAATTTGGGTTTTTAATCGAGAAATCGGATGCAAGTTTGGTATCGTTTTTCCAGGTGGTATCGATACCACTTAGAGAAAATATTGATACCCTAGTGTCAGTATCGATACCTACGAACATGTTTTGAAAATTTTGCTAAATAGACCTTATGCATGTTTAAAATTGTTTATAAGAATAAATATTGTGACTTTAGCATGTAGCTATTATAATTATCTTGAATGATTGACTTAAAACCTATAGGAACAATAAAATGATGGACGTTTTGTTTACAATAACCTTTCTAATTGATGTATGTGACATGAGACGGTGGTGTTGTAACAACCCGTTTTCAGTTGAAGCGAAATAGTGAATTCGGGACCACAAATCCGAGGTTAAAAGAAAATTTATTTTAATATCATTTTATGGTCTACAGTATGATAGAAATATCGTATAAAAATTTCGTTAAGAAATCTTACCGTTTACATGCCTAACTTGATAAAAAGAACTAAATTGCATAAAGTGTAAAAATTGAATTCTAGTAGTTAAAAGTATCAAATAGCTATGGAATTTAAAATTTGAGGTCCTTATATAGCAAATAGACCATTTAGAGGAGTTAGTGGATAAGTATGATTATTCATCATTGGAAATTGAACAAAATATTAAGGTTAATTTTGAAAAGTAAATGATAAAATGATGATAAATAAATTAAATAATTACTATTATCATTTATTCTCATCATCTTTCATCAAAAATATGGAAACCCTAGCCATGGAAGCTTGAGTTTTTAGCAAGCTTATTTTGCTTATTTGGGTAAGTATTCTTGTACTGTTTTAAATGATTTTTATGTTTCTGATATCGTAATAGCTTAATCTAGCTATCTCAGGGAGTAATTTGCAAAATCGTTAAAGTAATACGGTTTTGCCATGGATGAGTGTAGTTGAATTTTGAAGTTTTATGATAGAAAATGAAAGGTTATTGTTAGATAAACAACTTGTGTAAAGAGAATTTTGATGAAATTGTCAATTAGGGACTAAATTGAAAAGATGAAAAATTAATGGAAAAATTATAAATTTTGTGAAATACATGGGCTGCTAATGATATGTATGAAAATCAGCTAGGATTGAATAATGATTAAATTTTATGAATTTCATTTTTCGAGCCTAGGGACTAAATTGTAATTAATTAAAAGTATAGGGGAAAAATAGTAATTTTTCCAAAAATGTTTGTTGGATTAAATTGAATATGAATTATATTAAATTGATTTAAATTCATTCATATAGATCCGGATAGACCTAATATGGAGTTAGATCGAGGCAAAGAAAAAGTATCGGATTAGTAGCCTTGTATCTACATATACTTATCGAGGTAAGTTCGTGTAACTAAATTGTAGATTTACATGTTTTAAATTGAATATTTTTATGTGTGATTTGTACAACTTGACATGTGTAATTATGATCACATATCCGATAATTATCGAGTCACCTTTGAACCTTTGAAATTCGAAGGATACAAATGACATGTCATTAGGGTTCCCAATATGGTTGTAATCCTGCATGTGTGACGGATACACCACAGCTCTCTTGAGCGTCTCAATACCTGGCTCTTATGAGCTTCCTGATATTCGGCTCGCAAGAGATTCCCGATATACAGCTCATATGAGCTTCCCGTTACTTAGCTCACATGAGCTTCCTGTTATATGGCTCGGAAGAGCTTATCGTTTACCTGCTTGTATAAGCATACAAGTACATGAATTGACGGATTATAGATTTGTACACTTCGTGTGTACTACCCATGTATCCAATGATATTTTAAATAATTGAATAGGCAAAGTTTTGATATGAAGCAATATTAGTTCGAAATGAACAATTACTGGTATATACTTGAATTACATGGAAATGATATTACATGATATATTGAAATATGAGATGGATGATACATGTATGTGAATCTTACCTAGTGATTATGTACATCCATGTTTATTGGTTATGGAAAGTGCTAACATGTTGAGGATATGTGTTTAGGCTTTTGGCCAAATTGATTTGGTTATATTAGCATGCTTACCTTAAATGTGATTAAATGGTAAGTTAATTTCCTTGTTATACAAACTTACTAAGCTTAAATGCTTACTCTGTGTTATTTTCCATATTTTATAGTAATTTGAAAGCTCATTGGTTGGAAGCTGGTCGGAGTAACTTCACACTATCCATCGACCTTTTCGGTATAATTAGTAAATTAATTTTGGTTATAATGACATGTATAGGTTAATTTGGCCATTGATGGCATATAAATGTTTTGATGGAACTAGCCATTTGAATGGCTTGTGATGGATAAATTTTGATGTGTATATAAGTGGCCTTATCATGTTTGATGTGTGTTTGAAATGGTTGAATGATGAAAATCTTATAGGTATATTGATGGTTGGGTTAAATTGGTATATTTAGTAAATTATGCATATATGTATTAGGTCATGTAGGTGAAATTGGTTACTTGGTTGATATGAGTTATGTTGTCATTTAAAGAGCCTAAGGGCATATTGTTGGTATGTGATAGTATTACATGTTTAAGTATTGATTTTGGCTTAATTTGAATGCCTTGTTATGGCTTGTTGATATCCAAAGATGTTGATTTAGGTTGATGAAAAATTGAGTGAGAAATATGACTAGGAAAATGGCCTATTTTTGTCCACAATGGCAGAGACACGAGCGTGTGACATGGGCATGTGTCCCCTGTAACTTAAATTTGCACAAAATAGAATTCTCACACGGCCTAGCACACGGGCGTGTGGCTTGGCCGTGTGACCCAAGTTAGAGAGCTCACAAGTTTGGACACGTGTTGGGACAAGGCCGTGTGTCCCAATTTCGAACGCCCACATGGCCTGAGGCACAGGCGTGTCTCTTGACCATGTGAGACACACGGCCTGGCCACACGGGTGTGTATCCCCTACACCTTTGAAAAATTTTGATGTTTTCTGAAAAATTCTTTGAGTAACCGATTTAGTCCCGACTTATTTACAATGTGTATTTTGAGTCTCGAGGGCTCACATAAGGGACAATATAATTGATTTTGATTGGTTTTTGATATGTATGCTAGATGATATGAAACATTTGTCAATTAATCTGTAAATTTGGGTAATGTTCCATAACCCTGTTCCGGCGATGGATACGAGTTAGGGCTGTTACAAGTGTGACATCCCGTATTTGGTCTTAGCAACCAGGCTGGGTATAGGGTGTTATAGTGTTGAACTTTGTAAACAATAATATAAATTATTAGCCTTAGGCTCGATTAATTTTGGTTTTGAATCGGTCCTTGAAAATGAGTTTTCTCCAACAAACAATAAGCTGGTTATAGTGGCTAAGAACGTCCTAACCTCCAATTCTTCCTTTTGTAGTTGATTCTTGTACAACCTGCAAACCAACCCTTACCGATTGTCTAACCGCAATATAGGTACCGATTGTCTAACCGCGATATAGGTTTTCACAATTCAAGACCCCGGTAGCCTTGCGTTCTAAAGAACCCATCTCGGATCAACGACCTCAATCACGTAGGTCGTTGAAATCCGATCGCTATCTCCCTTGACGAAAATCCCACTAGTATGACCCTGCCAAGATACGCCAATTTTTTCATGGAAATCCGAAGACAGCACAACTGACTCGACTGCCCAACTGTACGCTAAAGAACTCCAACCCAACGTGCACTTTTTGAATTGAAATTGAATTGACTTTGAAGGACGAATTTGTACTATCCCATATTCTAGAGAGATAATGAATATTGTTATGAAATATTTTTAGTATGGATTCATTTCTCACGATTCTTGACTGAAAAGAATACCGACCTAAATCTAAGTAGAAGTTTAGTGGAGCATAAAATTAATCATGCTTTGTTGGCTTATGGAAGTAGATTTAATGAAAATGATGGAAGATGGAAAGGGGAGGGAAGGGACTTGGAAAATAATTAAACAAATTTCTAAAAGTAAATAAATATGGAATGAAAAAAAAATGGCAGAATGCTTATTAAAAAAATGGTTATAGACGCATGAAATAGAAAGGAATAAAAATAATTGCATTCAATTTCCAATATATTCAAGTGTGTTTTTCAAAGGCCACCACATACCCTACTTATATGCATACCATATACTAAAATTAGCCTAACCCACATAACAATTAATTACATGTAATCAGATTTTATTTTCTAAATATGGCTTTTACAAAGTCAAAAATCTAATCAGCCCTCAAATGTCTCCAAATTTCTGATTTGGCCCCTTTTTTATTGCTTGTGCTCCAATTTAGTCATTTTCTACTCTTTTTTTAAAGCATCCGAATTTCATTCCTGACAAAATTTAAACATAAAATCACCAATTTAGCAGGAATTAATTTGATTTGAACACGTAAAACATGCAAAATAAATATGCTATCAGTGTGATTAAGCCTAGGCCGTGTGGCTTAGAAACATGACCGTGTGGCTCAGAAACATGACCGTGTGGCCAAACCATGTACAATTCGAAATATGGGTCACACGGTTGTGTCTTAGCCTGTGTGCTCGCCCATGTGCAAATCGAACTATGGTCACATGGCCGTGTCACAGATCATGTGCCAGACCATGTTATTATTCAAAATAGGATCACAAAATCGTGTTTCCAGGCCATGTAATAGCCTGATGTCGTGTGGAAAATCCTGCACTTCAAATCAAAATGACACAAGACCGTATGGTGTAACTGTGTGTGGCACACGATCGTATGACAACCCGTGTCTCAGGCCGTGTGCGCCTAAAATAGCTTCCAAAACAAGGTAAAACAACACAAATTCCTTATGTTCCAATTCAAAACCAAATCAGCTATAAACATGCTTTTGAAACACATATAATTAAGCCTAAAACATACTAAAACATCCCAACCTAAGTATCTAACCAATATGCCCTCATTGACAATGCATATAAACAACATTTATCAACCAAATCAATTGATCCAATCAAACCATCTAACTATCAATAACATACCACTTTTTACCAAATAGTCATCCACAAACACCATTAAACATACCTTAACTACACACTACCAAGATGTCAAACATGCGATATATATATGTACCAACTTTGCACAAAAGTATATTTATAACCAAAATACTAAAACATGTCCAAACATTTGCACAAAGAGCATCCTATATACATGCACAATTAACCACATTTCAAGACTTCAAAATCTACCGATGTTAGATGACGACAGGTGTGAGCTTCACTGATCCGATTGACATACTTCACATATTCAAAATCTACAGAAAACAATAATAGAAATAAGTATAAGAAATACTTAGTAACATTTCAATTCATTAACTTACCATACACATTTAATAGCTAATTGCATATAATCATTGAAGTAAAAACCTTATCACAACACGAATCAACAACTTCAAGTCAGTAACCAACAAATAACCATTCAAATCATGTTCACATTTATAAAACCATTTAACATTGTATATTCAGTAGTTTTCCAATGGAACTTCATAAAAGAATTCAATATACAAGTCTAGAAAATAGATAAAACTCGTATGAGCTAATCTAGTACAGAGATATATGTGTCAGATTACCCGTCTGGGATAAACCAATGACAACACAGAAAAAATATAGCCTGACCAGGGTTATGTATACATGTAAGGTTACCAGTCCAGGCTAAACCTTTAAAACAATAACAAATTACCAGTCCAGGCTAAATCTGTGTTGCATGTATATTTGAGCCCGCAACAAATGTTGGAGCTTGGTCCAGAATGAGAATAATTCAGAAACCTTGTATATGATATTGTTACTCGTTCCATTGGAAATATTTTAGAAATCCAATTTATTACTATAAAGTCCGATTTTCCAATTCAACAATATATATAATTAACAAATTTTAATATCAAATTGTAAACTTAGAAAGTAGTATGAACTTACTTGTCAGGTGATTCAACTATCAGGGACTAATCGATAATTTTCCTTTTTCCTTGCACGTCCTCTATGCGTTGAGATTCTTGATCTAAAGTATAATTTAGTTTAACTAAATCAATTCAAACAAAATAAATAATCAATTTATGCATTTAAGTCATTTTGTTAGATTTACAATTTTACCCCTAAACTTTACTTTTTATACAATTTAGTCCATAAACTCAAAACTATCAAATTGAACACAATTAATCTTAAACCAAGCTAGTCGATTCTCCTATAACCCAAGAATAGCCCATATATTTTTATATTTCACAATATTTTCATGAGAATTTACAACTTAAACATTTAAATCCTTAAACATCAAAATCATTAAAAATCAGTTTACAAAATAGTCCTACGTAACTACCATGCTCAATAATCTATCATCAAAATTCAAAAACACTTCAAAATCATCAATGGCATAGTCTAAAACATTTAAAATATTTACAAATTAATCCCCGAGTTAGCTAGATTAAGCTAAAATGATCACAAAAATACAAAAATAACTAGAAACGGATTAAAATTACATACCATGTAAGTAAATTTACCCAAACTAAAACCAAGATTCTTCAATGGTGTTTTCCCCTTTCAAATTTTGGTAGTGGAATATTTGGAAGATGATAACTCTTTTTGGTTTAATTTGTTTTAGTTTTATTTATTAAATTACCTTTTTACCTTTAAAATTTTTACTTAACAAATAACAACTAATGTCCATAATTGTCCACTATATACCTATATGGTATATTTATCTCTTAAATCCATAAATTTATTTTTCTATATTCATTTAACACCTTTAGCTATTAGAGACTAACTTTTGTAGCTTTTATGAATTAGTCATTTTTACTAAATTAACTATCTAAACATTAAATTTCTTAACCAAATTTTAATATGACTTTGTAATAACCCTATAAATAATAAATAACTAATAAAACATTGACATGCTAGTCGGAATGGTGGTCTTAGAATCACTGTTCTCGACACCACTAAAAATGGGATGTTACAATTTTGCTCGAAAAAAAACTCCTTAAGTGCGTCGGAAAGGCCTAATTTGCAACATTGATTTGTGATAGAACAATAACGACGGTGTATACTTGCACATTCCATTGCGAACCACCAACACACCCGTATATTTTCTATTAGGATTGCTACCCCACATACTTAATAAGGGTTAATTTTTTACCTCTCATTTATTGGGTCCAATTATATGTAGTTCTTGGACTTTTGACTCAACATTTGATAATTTAATCCAACCCATTATTTATTTTCTATTCTCAAAATATATATTATTTAATCAATTATTTTAATTAATTAAATTAATTTCTAAATTAATTAATTTTCTCAATCTAATTCTAATTTCGTTAAATTCATAGTAACTTTACCGTAATAGAATCTAAAAGAGAATATATTTAATTCCCTTATTCAACAAACTAATAATGAAAAATTAATTTAATTTCATCTTCGAACTTCAATTATTTAATTAAATAATAATTCAAAAAACCTTAAATTAATTTTGAAGTTATTTTTATACTAAGCGAGAAATGCATTCACTATGAATAGTGATTCATGCAATCTATTTCTCTTATTTCATTGTTTCTATTCATTTCCACACATTGGTTCTGCATGCAATTTTCTTTTGGTTATTTTGAGATAGTAGAAGGACCGATTGGACATATATAATTAGGGCTCAAATAATTTATAATTAAGTTTCAACTTTTCGCCATTAATTATAAACTTATTTAGTCATAAAGTTATTCCACTAAAGTATCGTGACTGAGCTCTCCCTTATAATATATTATTATGAAAGCTACTTAATTAGTGCTCGACCAATTACCTTATCACAAGCGTGTTACCCTCATAGAATATCATTAATCTCATTGGGATAAATTCATTCTACCAATATGATCCAATTTTATCTCATATTAATCATTACATCTTCATTTATGAAAATTCAATTATTATCAAATAGTAATCAAATCATTTATCACAAAGACAAATAACCTGTGGCTACATTTAGTTTTTATCTATCATGTAGTGCCAATGAGAAGATATCATTTACCCTTTAGTCGGGCTATGAATTCTACTATTGTATAATAAAGCTATATAGAGCAGAAGTCGTATACCCAATGCACTAGCTCTCGGTTCTTTATCTATTTGAACTCAGGCTTTCACTTACATCAAAGTGTACGAGTCACACATACATAGTCTATCATCCACTTAGGATTAAGGTATGATGCACTATTTTCGTCACAAGTGAATAAATCCAAAAATGGATCTATGATTTATTCTACTTGGGTTCTGTTCGATGTACTATCAGTCCAATTAGTCACATCTATGTCTTTTTCTTCTGAGAGTCATCCACTCTAATACCTAAGAGAATATATTCCTCAATGAGACTTTATAAACGACATATAGTTTTTCAATTGGTTTTCTCATTTCCAATTAGATTAAGGACATATTTAGATTATTTAAAAATATAAGTTACCTTTCTGAATTATGATCCGACCACGTAATATCCCTTAGTGTGCAAAAAGCATTGAGGACAATACTACACTAAGGGCACTAGATCTAACACAGTATTCTTTGTCACGCCCCATTTAAATTTAGTTATCATTAAATTTTGAACAAGATCCAGTGTTAGCTTAGTGGTTAAGAACAAGTATAGCTTCCCTTGATATCCAAGTTCGATGCCTCTCTCCTTATTTTTATTTTAATTTCGACACCCCACCCTTGGTCAACCTTTTTTGCCACCCAAATGGGTTGTTATCTTATTGAAATCTTTCCTCCATTTTTTTCTCTTCCTTTCCTTTATATCCCCCTTTTCACTCCATGTGTTCCCTGTTTTACCTTTTCTTCCCTTTGTTTTCCTCCTTTCCTTTCCCCCCTTTTTGACTTACTTGTGTCACCTCTACCAAATAGAGTTATCATATTTGTCATTTTGCTACTCATCTTTTCTTATTTTTTTCTCCCTCTTATTTCCTCATTTCCATCACTTTGAATCACCACCTCAAGTTTATTTTTGCCACCACATCACCATCATTAGCCACAGTTCAATTCCAAACCACCACCATTATACCGTCGTTCATTCCTTTTCCTCCTCTCCTTATCATCACTACACCATCGTCGGATCTCTGCCATTACTGTCGCACCTCCGTTGTCGCTGCCGCCCATTTTTCTACATTTTTTCTCCTCTCTTTATTTATTTGGTTAAAACCAAATTCTTATAACACTTTCATCATTTTTTTCAATTAATAACATTATTGTTATACTCATCATTACTTTTTTTTATTTCTCCATATTCGTTACTCATTCAATTCCTTTTCAAGATTCACCGATTGAATCATAGTTTCCAATCTATTCTAGTATAGAGTAAGTAATGACTAGTTAATCAATTCCTATCGTCTTTTTTTAAAGGAAGAATCTACCATATATGTATGTACATATTATTTTCAATAAATGTTCTAATAGGAATCACTTGGATCTGCGTTAGAGCAAGTGAAACAATTGGATCTCTGTTCGAAAGGGTAATAGGATCAAAGGAGATTTGATTAGATCTGTAATGTTGAAGTGTGAAAGATTAGATTTAGAGTTATAAGACCTTTATTCCATGTGTGGGTTTTAACCAACTGAAGTTGTGTATGATAGTTTATAAATATTATATGATTATGCTTAATAATAATTACCCCTCCGAAATATTGACTAAACAAATAACTAAGTATTCTTGGTGGTTAGTAAATTCTTTATTAGGATTGATTTCAAGTAAGTGCCTCTGATATGAAAAATATGTGATGTCATATATGTATGTATGATATTATATGACTCAATGATGTTTCACATAATATGTGGTATTAAAGTACATTACTGATCTGTAAATGAGATTGATTACATGATAGATCATGCACATTGTTACTGAAATTTTAGTCACGTGTTAAAAATCTGGTTCTTGATGCTGATAATAATGAAAGCATCATTAAATGAGCTCGTCTATTGTTTTATTTGATGTATGAGATTTCATGCCATTTGTTTCTATCATTGATTCCATGTCTAAATCATGCCTACTGATTTTGCTACTGATTACATATTTTTAATCATGCTTATTGTACTGTTCTGTTATCATTAAAAGCATGTCATACTGTATTGGAGTTGGGACGATTATGTAAGGAGGAAGTAGTAGCAGTTTATCTGCATTTCTAGTGGCTTTTCCACAACACTAGAAGATTTCTTGCAAAACTAGCAGTTTATCTACATTACTGGTGGCTTGTCCACATTACTGGCAACTTGTTTGCAATATTGGTGGCTTGTCCACATTTCTGGCAATTTATCTGCATTATTATGGTTTGTCCACAAACGGGTGTGTTATTGACTGGATGAGTTCTGGGGAACTCTTATTATGGTGTGTAGAGAAGTTGGGTAGGACCTTTTTCTGAAAACATTGCATTAACATGTTCATGCACTGCATAAAATGTGAATTTTGTATTGTTTATGATATTTTGTATATTTACTGGCTTGAATGTTATAATTACTGTTTTATTACTATTTGCTGGAGTTAAGACTCACAGAAAGCTTTGTAGTGCACTCCTTAGTTTCTGATTTGATTTCAAATAATCCCCAAGGTTCGTACTTGGACACGGCTATCAAGGGTCTCAGTTTTTTCATTATTAAATACTTTAAACTTAATTTTAATTATTTTTTTTGGGACTATAATAATTTTCTTTATGGACTATGGCATGAGACTTTATTTTGGGGATTATTACTTTGATTTGCATGACTTAAAGTTTTAAATTGCCTATTCAATATTTAAATGATTATGCATGATAAATTGATTTTTAACAAAAATATGATATTATCACTAATTTTCGCTATTGTATTGAAAATACTTTTTTAATAAAATACAACTTAGTTTTCTGAAATAATTAATCTTTACAAATGAAATTCTAAATATGCTTGATTTTTGAAATTAATATGTTTCTTAAAACAAAGGCGAATAATCAAGTTCATTAGTTTTGAATAAAAATGCAAATGGTTCTAAAGTATGATTTAAAATACAAAATTTTCCTATATCATTCTGGTGGCCAATGTAGCCTTTAGAATTTGATCATAACGTCTAAATCGGGTTTGGGATGTTACATTTACTGATATCAGAGCTTGAATTTAAAACTCAGATTGTAGTTTTTACTTAAATCTGCATGCATATTTTAAAATGGGGTATTTTGTGAAACATGCTGCAAATAGATTCTATTTTATAAACTTTTTTTTTCAAAAATAAAAATTTGAGACTCCGAAATCGATCCTAGATAAGTACTTTTAATACTGAAACTATAGAAAAACTATAGACTGTAAACTGTAGTCGAACTATTAGACTGAAAACACTTAGATTTTATAACGAGAACTTATGTCTAAACTGTAGATACTTACGTAAAACTTAGACTTGAGATAACGAAATGAACACTTAGGTGTACGAACCCATAGCATGCGAGCCTGCAGAGCGCAAGGTCGTGAGGCCCAAATTGAGTCTTTTACATCTCAAGTGCTTATTCTTGAGCTTGTGCCTGAGCACATTGAGAATCCACCTATCACTAAGGGTAGTCAATAAGAGCCTGTAGATGATGTTGTATCACAGGCTATGCTTAGGGTGCTTTAGCGGGTGGTTGGAGCCCAAACCGGATCTAGTAGTCGTGGGTTCGTAACTGAGAGGCTTCAATCCAATGTAACCAAATTGTCTAGGGTTATTACTAGAATGACCCTTACCGTAGCTGAATATTGGATATAAGTTATGGAAAGGATCTTAGATAACATGGATTGTATCCCCGAAAAAAAAGTGAAGGGTACAGTATCATTGCTGAAGGATGAGTCTTACTGATGGTGGCAGTCCATTATGAGGGGTACTGTTAGAGTATGCCCAAAGATCAATCATGAGATGGTTGTAATAACATACTTGATTTATCATGTTTATTAATATAAGGCGTTACCATTATTATTTCAGTTTCTTTTCTGTGTGTATAAATAAACTGTTTTCTAATAATGTCCTAAGAATAATATGATTATTCTTAAAAGATCCTTAGTCAAATATTATTGTTGGATAGGACAACAATAATGCATTAAGACTAACATGTAGTTGATTGATGATAAAGAGTTATCATTGATATGGAATATCAGAATCGATGCATGAATATGTGTGTTAGAGAACAACATATTGGACTGACCCATTATGAGTATGTTTCTTGGATTATTATGTAATTGTCACGACATTACTCATAGTGATTAATATGTATATGATCCTCAGACTTGAGATCATCATAATCCCAACATCGTGAGTAGTAATTGATACAGTCAAACGTACACCGTAACTGGTTGTTCTATAAAGGCTGGTGTTGGATATACCACAATCGATGTAGAGGGATATGGTTGGTCGATATAGAATAAGTCCCTCCTACATAATGGGAGTAATATCTTAGGCCACTTGATTAAGTGAGACTAGAAATGCATGGCCATGCTCAAATAAGTTGATATGAGATGTCATACTTATTTGTATATCGTAGTCTGCTTAAAATATCAAGGAACATGGAATGGACTATACAAGTGTGACTATTCCATGACTTATGTCTAATCCAGAGATAAATGACTTAAGGATTATTGCATAAAAGGTTAATCATAAAAGGTTATGTCAAATCATGATCTCTTGTGACTTAGGTAGCAATGATGCATTGCTAGATGCCACTCATTGTTTGTAACATTGGAATCGTTCTAGTATTACTGCTAACGTTACAAGAACCTACAGGGTCACACCCTATAGTTAAAATGAACGGAATAAACCATAGTTGGTATTGTTTTTAGGTGTCACTTGAATTAAATTAATTATAGAATTAATTTAATTCGATTTCTAACACATTATGTACAAGGTTGTTGTACACATAATGAGGTTAGCATATGAATTCAAATAAATATATGGTTTACTGAAATTATATTATAATTAATGTAATTATAATTTTCGGTTTAAAATATTATTATATTTATTTTAATTCATAAATAAAAACCCTAAAAAAATAAATAATAAGGATATAAGTATCCCATTTTTCTTTGTTTTGGTCTAGCAGCCGTCAAAGAAAATTCACTCTTAAAACTGTTTTTAGGATTTCTTCCGTTCGTAGTCAACTGGGTGGATCACGTAGAGGTCGGAGTCTCGATAGATTGCGGCTTAGTTCGACTGTAGATCAGACTACACGTTGTTGAGAAGTTGCTGTTTACTCAGAACAACTTTAGGTAATTTCGTAACCCTTTTCACCCCAATTCGTTCCTCACACATGGATTCGTGGTTAAGGTCGCCGATTATTAAATTTTTCCGCTGCGCCGTAGGGGTGCCGGCGATCCAACAGGTACGTGGGTGGAGAAATTGATTTGAGATTATTTTCAAATGGCTTTCTAGGAGAAATATGTGGGCACCAGATACGTAAAGGCCCGTAGGCTTAAATTTATTGAACTTACACAAGTAGACATGTTTATGGCTAAGTATGAGATCGAATTCTTGAGACCCAATCGATATGCTCAGGTGATGGTTACGACTGAGCAAGACAAGTGTGTTAGATTTGAGAACAGGTTACGTTATGATTTGATGATTCAGGTTGCTCCATACCAAAAGAGGGGTTTTAAGACTCTTGTTGAGAAAACCAAAATTGTGGAGGAGAGTAAGCATTCTGAGTATGAGAAGAGCGATAAGGCTAAGACCCCGATTAAGAAAGATGTGGATCCCACTGTCATGCTCTGCAACCTATTAAGTAGGCTAGAGAGGATAAGCTTAAGCAAAATAATGTAGTAGTGGGTAGTGGATGTAGGAATCTAAATTGTGTTTATTGCTGCAAACAGTATTTTGGTGATTGTTGGAAGAGGATGGATGCTTGTTTGATGTGCGGGTCCACAAACCATAAGATTAACGATTGTTCATGATGAGGTGATCAGATACAAACTCCAGTGTAGAATAGGGTTTAAAATTTGAGGGTTAGGCAACAGCCTTAGAGAGGTCAGTGTCAGAATAAAGCAGGTAATGTTGGGCTGGGATAGCAAGCATCCAGTCAAGGTGCAAATCAGGCTGATTCTAGGCAGCCTGCCCTTGTCTATGCAACCAAACGTAGATAGGACCGTGTTGCAGCTGATGTCATTGCAGGTACATTTACAATTAATGTTGTTGAATACTTTACTTTGATAAATATTGGTTCTACCCACTCATATGTCTCTTGTTTAATGGCTAATAAACAGGGGTTGGGGTAGAAGAAACTGTTAGCGATGTAACTGTAGTTAGTCCTTTAGGACAATCTGTTACTGTGAATAAAATATATAGGAGATTGATGTGATCTCAGTTTAGTAGTTGAACCCGAGTCGTTTAGTTCCCGATCGTAAACGAAGAAGTATATTAGACAAGAAGAAGATAGAATATATTTGAGTTCAAAGAAGTAAAGTAAGTCCGTGCAAAGTTGGATATGGATTTGGTTTAAGTCAAAATGGTATGACTAGAATGGTCGAGTTCAGTTTAGGATTAATTAAGAAATGGTATTTGGTTTTGGTACGTTTTGGTATTTGGGAATTGGTACGAAATGGTAAGGGATTTGGTACGAAATGGTAATGGTTCAAAAAGGTCAAGAGTGAACCAACACTAAAGAAAAGTGTCGACCCGAAACTTATAGGACCAAATTGAGTTGGAAATGGTTGATAAGGACCTTGACCCGATACTTAGTAAAGTATGAACCAAAGGTATCAAAGGTGAACGCCACACTCGGGTTTAGGGAGTGATAAGTTCGAAAGAAAGACTCGGAAAGACGCCACTAGAAGCTAGATAAGTCTTACGGGTCCCGAACGAAATTTGAGAGAAAATGCCTCACAAATTTGGCAGCAATTCGTTACTTAAAAATGTCCAAAAGTTCTTTACAAAATGAAATTTCAGCTATTTATAATCAGCAACTAAGTTAGCCGGATAGTCACATACATTTTCTTAAAAGCTAAGCTAATGAATTCTTCAATGGCTTGGCTAGGTTCGGCTGAACTTGGAAAGCTTCTAGAATTCACATTGAACCTTGGACAACTTGAATGGTGCATGGATGAGCTAGATTCGGTCAATGTGCATAAATAAGCTCATTTAATTTGTAGCTTTTGCTGAAAAGTGACCAGCCATTAAGAGGGATTTGAATGGCCAAATGAAGTGTGAACACTCGGTTTCAAAGAGTCTTTGTGTGTGAACATTCCAAAACCGAAAAGCCAAGAGTGTGAACTTCATGTGTGAACGGCATTATGCTGGTTCTTGAATCATTTAAAATCAGCTGAACATTCCTCATGCATGTAACGCCATATTCATTGAACCTATGATGCATGCACCTAGCTTAAATGCTTCCACCCACATTCGGCCAACCTACACAACATGAACAAATGAATTTAGTTGATCATTATTCAGCTGAATCATATTAAAAACAAAATTTAGACAACATTAATACAAATAATTAAAACAAAACTCAATTAATTAAACTAAGTCTAATTAATTCAGTTTGGACAAGACACATTAAAACATGTATTAAGACTTATTTATGAGCTGTAGGAATTTAATTTGACTTAATAACATATAAGAAAACACAATTAATCATGCATAATTAAGTTTGACCAGATTTAAGACCAATTTAATAACGAAAATTAATTAAGCTTGTAAATAACTAATTTAACTAACTCAATTAATTATTTCAGCTACTATATGATTGACTAAGTTATTTTGAGCTAATTTTGAGCTGGTTCGAATTTAATGAGCTGAAGTGGAGCTTAATTCAGCTCGTAACAAAGTGCAAGGAAGGCTCATCGAGTTTGTCCAAGCTTCATCAATGCGTCCAACCAAAGTCTCGCCCCAAACTTGATCTACTAAGGCCGAAACAGCCTCCTTGAATTGTTTAGCTCGTGATCGGGTGATTGGACCTTGAGGCAGCTCCAAAGGCTCCTTGCTCGAGCTAGGTTAGACTTGAGGCGTGGCTGTATCAGAGATGCCCGTTGAAAGTTCATGGGGAAGCATTTCTAGCAAATCTGATGAAGTTACCTTTCGAGGAATTTAATTAAATTATGGGTATGAACTGGTTGGTGGAACACCGAGTCAGTTTAGATTGTGCTTCGAAGAGGGTCACTTTGAATAAACCTGTTAGTAAGGAGAATACCATAGTAGGTAAGTATAGAGATTACTTGCCTAATGTGATCTACGCTTTAGTGGCTGAAAAGTTGGTTCGAAAGGGATGCGAAACTTATTTGGCTTATGTTTTGGACACAACTATAAATAGATCATCTGTTGAAGGTATTCGTCCTGTGAGGGAGTTCCCAGATATTTTTTCGGAAGAGTCGCCTTGATTACCTCTGAAGCGAGAGGTCAAGTTTGGGATAGATTTATTGCTTGGGACTGTTCTGATGTTCATTGCTCTCGACCGCATGACACCTAAGGAGATTAAGGTCGAACTTCAAGAACTTTTAGACCATGGTTTCATAAGACTGAGTGTTTTTCCATGTTTAGCTCCTGTCTTGTTTTTTAAGAAGAATGATGGATGGATGAGACTGTGCATTGATTATCGACAATTGAACAAGTTGACTGTAAAGAATAGGTATCCCTTACCTAGGATTGATGATTTGTTCGACCAGTTCATAGGTGCTACAATGTTTTCTAAGATTGACTTAAGGTCTAGGTACTATCAGTTGAAGGTAAAGGAATCTAATGTGCCTAAGATCGCATTCAAGACTCGGTATGGTCATTACGAGTTCCTAGTGATGCCTTTTGGTTTTACAAATGCTCTGGATGCTTTTATGGACTTAATGAACTGAGTATTTCAGCCTTATCTTGACAAGTTTTTCGTTCTCTTTATTAAGTCTGAATCTAAGAACAACGGACATTTGAAGCTTATTCTATAGATCCTTCATGAGAAGAAGCTTGATGATAAGCTGAATAAGTGCAAATTCTGGCTTAGAGAGGTGATGTTTCTAGGTCATGTGGTATCTGTTGAAGGTATTCATGTTGACCTGAAGAAGATTGAGGCCATTTTGGAGTAGAAACAATCGAAGAATGTTTATAATATTTGAAGTTTTCTTGGGTTAGTTAGTTATTATCTACGGTTTGTGAGGGGTTTTGTTGATTACTACCCCTATGACTAAGCTGTTGAGGAAGGTGCTCATTTTAAGTGGACCTAGGAGCAGCAAGCCAATTTTGAGAAGCTTAAGCTCGTGTTAACTCAAGCACCAATTCTGATTCAACTTGAGTCTGGGAAATATTATGTGGTTTATAGCAATGCGTCTTATACTGGCATTGGTTGTGTGCTGATGTAGGATGGTAAGGTTGTGGCATATTTATCGGGGCAGCTTAAACCGCATGAGTGTAATTACCCGACTCACGATCTTGAGCTAGCAACTGTGATTTTTGCATTAAAAATTTGGAGGCATTATCTATATGGTGAGAAGTGTATCATTTACATGGATCACAAGAGCCTTAAATACCTTCTCTCCAAAAAAGAGTTGAATTTAAGGCACCGAAGATGGAGTGAGTTGCTTAAGGATTATGATTGTACCATTGAGTACCATCTAGGGAAGGCTAACGTCGTGGCAAATGCACTGAGTTTGTATGAGGATGGTGGCTTACTAATAAAGAATGAGACAGATGAATGCGAAAGCGTATCATAAAGTTTGTTCAAGTTACAAATTTGACTTAGCGCTTTAGACGTTCGAAAAGAAACTTGAGTTTTGATACAACCTAAAACACAATCAAACCAAGTCAAACAAAAGAAATAAATAATTAAGATAAATAAATAGAATAACAAATCAAATATTAGAATAATAAAGAAGAAAATAAAGAAGATAGATGGAAAAGATAAAATGCAATATTTAGAAGTCCTAAGAAGCTTTAGAAACACGAAAAATCCACAACCCCCTTCAAGCAGCTCTAATTTCCCCTCAAAGAAAGAAAACTTTGCAAGATAAAGCTTGAAGATGATCTCCACAATCTGAAAAGATTGTTAAAACTCTTCTCAAAGAAACTCAAGCGAAATTCTTAAAAAGAAAACTCAAAGAAAATTTATAAACTTAAAAGAGAAGTTGAATAATAATGAATTGTCTCAATTGTGTACAATACAAAGGCCTATATATAGGCTATCTAAATAAATCTCAATAAAACTCTTAAGTATACTAGAACTCTAATTTAATCTAAACAAGAAGTAATTTTAAACTAAGCTTTCTTGTTAATATAAAACTCCTAAACAACTTAAAATACTTAATAATTATCAAAAATTCAGAACAAAAAAATAATAAAATAATAAGAGCTAATAAATACAATACAGGGCTCATATATAATAAAAATTAAACCTAAAACCCGAACCCAATATGATTTAAACTCGAATTAAAAACCCGAAACTCGTAATTCCCGTCATAATTCAGTTTAGAAATTCTACTCGCATAGTCTTCACTAAAACAATCATAACTTGAGCTCTAAAACTCAAAATTGACTGATTCAAAATAAATTTCGAAGCTAAGAGATATACCTCCAAACTCCATGAAGACATCTTAAACTAAAAATGTCATGATCTGATCCAAAAAGTTGTTGCAAGTCTGCTGATTTCCCAAGCTCAAAATTTGGCAGCTTCGGTGAATGGAATTTAATAAATTTCACCCTATCCGTGCATGTATCATTCCCCTTTCCTTGAAAAGATTTGTCCTCAAATCTTGTATTTGATTGAACCTTGATCTGATTCAATTAACCTTTGACATTATTCTTGGGCCTTGAGGTAGTGTGAGCCTATCACATTCATAGGTCTAAAATTGGGCCTTGAGACTCACATCACCTACTTTAGTAGATGAGATTAAGATGAAACAACCTTTAGATGTGCCTCTTTTGCCTCGAATTAAGCAGACTGAGGATGGTAAAACTACAAATTTTGGGTTCAATGCTATGGTGTCTTGTGTTTTTGTGAGAGGTATTGTGTACCGGAGGACAGAGATATTAGACAGTCTATTCTTCGAGAAGCTCATAGTAGCCCTTACGCTATGCATCCTAGAGGTAATAAGATGTACCATGATTTGAGAGAACTTAATTGGTGGTCGGGTCTGAAGCTTAAGGTAACCAACTTTGTGGCTAAATGTTCGACGTGTCAGCAAGTGAAAATTGAACACTAGTTCCCTTTTGGCTTATTATAGCCTATTAAGATCCCTCAGCAGAAATGAGAGTAAGTGACTATGGATTTTGTGAGTGGGTTATCCTTAACACCTACTAAGCAAGATTTAGTTTGAGTGATTGTGGATAAACTGACTAAGTTAGCTCACTTCCTACCGGTTCATATAAACTATTCTCTGTAGAAGTTGGTGAGATTGTATATTTCGGAGATAGTGAGACTACATGGGGTACCAGTATAGATTATTTTAAATCAAAATCTCATTTTATGTTTCAATTCTAGAAGAAGTTGCATGAGACACTTGGTACTCGACTGGATTTTAGCACGACTTTTCATCCACAGTTTGATGGGTAGTCTGAGCAGGTTATTTAGATCCTTGAAGATATGCTGATGGTTTGTGTAATCGATTTTCGAGGTAGTTGGGAAGAGCATTTTCCGCTGCAAAGTTAGCATATAATAAAAGCTTTCAGTCGAGCATTTAGATGGCACCTTACGGGGCACTGTATGGTTGAAAGTGTCGGACACCTTTGTGTTGGACTAATTTAGGTGAGAAGAAAATGTTTGGCCTAGATTTGGTTCATAAGATTGAGAGTATTGTTAAGCTGATCCAAGACAGATTGAGAGCGACATCGGATCAATAGAAGTCCTATGCAAATTTGAAGAGGAAGGATATAGAGTTCAATGTCAGGGATCAGGTATTTCTAAAAGTATCACTATGAAAGAAGGTTTTGAGATTTGTTCGGAAGGGCAAGCTAAGCCCAAGGTTTATTGGGCCTTATAGGATCCTAAAGAAGATTGGACTGGTGACATATCAGTTAGAGTTACCTCCGACGCTGAACTGTATCCATGACATGTTTCATGTCTCTATGTTAAGGCGGTACCAATCTAACCCATCTCATATGGTTCCGATTGAGGAAATAAAGGTAATAAAAGATTAATCTCTTAAGAAGGAATCAGTTCAGATCTTGGAGCGTGAAGTTAAGGTATTGAGGAAAAGAGGAAAAGAGGAGAAAAAAATTAATAACATTATCTTTATACTCTTTATTACTTTATTTTGATTTCTCCATAGTCGTCTCTCCTTTAACTCTTTTTCAAGATTTTCCAATTGAATCGTAGTCTCCAATATATTTCGGTATAGAGTAAGTAATGACTAGTTAGTCAATTCATATCCTCTTTTTTCTTTTTTTTAAAGGTCAAGTCTAATATATATATATGTATATATTATTTTTAATAAAGGTTATAATTCGATTCGCTTGGATCTGCATTAGAGCAAGTGAAATGGTTGGATCTCTGTTGAAAAGGATAATAGGATCAAGCGAGATCTGATTAGATCTATAACGCTAAAGTGTGGAGGATTAGATCTAAAGTTACAAGACCTTTATTCTAGATGTGGGTTTTAACCAACTGAAGTTGTGTATGATCGTTTATAAATATTTTATTATTATGTTTAATAATAATTACCACTCTAAAATATTGGCTAAACGAATACACTAATTATTCTTTGTGGTTGAAAAATCCTTTATTAGTATTGATTTCATGTAAGTGCCTCTAATTTGGAAAATACATGATGCCATATATGTATGTATGATATTATAAGAGTCATGCCCTCATCCGTAACAAATAGTGCCTCAATATCCCATTTTTCTTCATTTTTGGTGGTAGTAGCATTACCTTCCATGGGATTTTTCTTCGACCAGCAGATGTGCACCTTGTGACCCTTTTTAGTGCAATTATAGCAGCTCCCTCTAAACTTTCTGCCACTGACATAGGATTTCGTATCTCCCCCTGTACGAGAACTCCCTTCATCTCATAAACTCTTCGCCTTGTCCTCGTTTCTTTTTTATCCACCTTGCTACTTGGAATTCTAACTACTCTTATTAGCATAAAGCGCTTGCTCCTCCTCTTTCAGTGAAGCTCCTCCCATATTCTTTCCTAACACTTCTTAACCAACAAGAAAATTCTCAAACTCAACAAGTGATGGTTGGGTTTGCCATCCTTGTACTACAGCAATAAAGCCTCTAAACTTTGGTCTCAAACCATGGATGATTATCCTCTTCACCCTGGTGTCCCCGATCAGAGCTTGTGGATCCAAATCACCAATCTCTTAGCATAATGACTTCACCTTGTGGAAATACTACGAGATTGTCATGTCACATTGCGCCACCGACAATAACTCGCCCTTGAGGAGTTGACACTTTGTGTCACTTCTCTTGGAGAAAAAACTTGCTTATGTATCACATGTTTTTTTGGGGAGTTTTGTCATCCAAGATGTGCTTTAGCACATCCTCTTCAACCATCATCTTCAAAGCGAACATTGTTTTACCAATTTTTATTTTCCATTTTCTTAGCGTGTCACCTGCATCCTCAGCTTTCAGTTGAGTCACTTCATTACCTTTGACAACCTCCCAAAGTAGTGGAGGAGCTAGAAAATTTTTTGAGAGGGGCCGGAAAAAAGTTGTATATTTTTATGATAGCAAAAGTGAAATTTCACCATTTTAATATCCTGTATCTTTATAATTTTTACAGGATTAAATCAATTTTTTCTCATTCTTAGGGGGGCCAAAGTGTAATTTTAACATATACTAATTTAAAATTTTTAAAATTATAAAAGGACTAAAGGTGAAATTTTTCATTTTAGGGGGTGGGGCCCCTGCCAGCTCCCTCTTGGCTCTGTCCCTGTCCTAAAGGTCTTGTCCTTGCGTATAAGACTTTATGCAAGTTGACCATGTATTATAGTTGTTATTATTAAGCTTCTTCATTCCGCCTACAACTTGCAGGTCTGTCTTCGTATCAACAAATGATTCGCACAATTAAATACCTAAAGAGTGAAAGTATTTCGTGAACAATGCACTTGGTCCTAGAAAAGAGAGGTGGGTCACAACGGACACTCTTAAGTACCAAGTCTTTCCTTAGCCAGAACATTTCCTAGACATACAATTTCACACTACCACACTTTCTTCCAACAACTAAGCAACCAAGGATAATCTTCAAGTAGCTATGAGAATTTCTTTTCTAATGTGAAGATCACACAATGCTACAACCACAGAACATACTAAGAAAATTTTCACTCCTCCAACCAAGCTCTTATACCAATTGCAGAACTTCCAAGCCCATGACACCACTAAACTGAAATTTAGCTAAACCTCCTAAAACTCCAAAATAAAAAAATAAAGGAGGAATTTGGAGAATCAAATAGAAGATTCAATATTTGGTTTGGTGCACTTAACATTTATTAGATAAGTCTTTGTATACACCCAATGTCTCACTACCTTCGTTTTTCTAAGTAATGTGAGATATGATTTTTTTTATATAAACTCACAATCCCTTGCTTTTTTAATCCTAAATAATGTGGGATTAATTCCCCTACTAACATAAAACTTAAGACTAAACTTAGTACCTAAAGACTACTCACCAAAGTTAATCTTTTTACAATAAAAATATCAACAAAATATATTTTTCAATAAGTTAATGTTGATATTCAACAAAAGTTACATTTTATTTCTTCTCAATTTAATAAAGAAATAGCAATGTTATCATTATATATACAAAAACCAAACAACCCTATTATAGTTGAGTTTGCGGATGAAGAGAAGGTTTTCATGATCTATTAGTTTATATCATAATATTTATTTCATAAAATTTTAAATTGTAAATATACATCTAAAGTCCCTAAATACTCTCATAAAAAATCAGCAACTAATATTAATTTATTTCATAAAATTTGTAACTTATATAACTGATATTGCAATTGCATTACCTGTATTCGAAGCATAGATTTCAATTGAGTTATTTAATAAGATGTATCCATCTTCTTCAATTTGTTAAGTATCATTTAATGGTTGAGTTTTTTTTTTAATTTCATATATTCTGTTATAATTTTCCAAAAGTCTTTTTAAATTTTGGGAGAATTCATAAAGAGAAGGAACAATATAAGAAAATTATTTTTTTTAAAACATAAATGTTTTAATTTGGTCGCGGAGGTTTAGGGTTCGAAATTATTATTTTAGTATTAGAACCCAAGTTAACTAGGTCTAAGTGTCGATACTTAGCACCTAAGTATTGATACTTAGGCTTACGTATCGGAACATGGGGCTTAGGTATCAAAACCTAGCTCCTGGGCAGTGTCTGCAGTGCTTTGAGTATTTTGAGAGCGTTGAAGTCTGTTTTCAGTCTCAAATACCTCCAATCACCCATAAATTGTTTTTAAATGATTTTCACTTAATTTTTAAACCTCTAAAAGGATTTTATTCGATTCATAGGAATTTATTTAATTTATTCAAAATTTTAAATCTTATGTATTTTCAAGAATTTCTTTTGAGTTGTGCTCCTGTAACACCTTCCATCCCTATCTATCATTGGGATGAGTGTGAATGTTACAAAACCCTTTTATTTTTCCCTCAAAAAAATTTATTGATAGTACTTGCACATGTAACTTATTTTTCTTAGAAAAATATTAAATTTATAATAATTCATTATATTTTTTATAAAAAAAACAATTCTGATTTGGTTAAATATAATTTATAATTGATTAATTATTTTGTTAGATATTATAATTTAATTATAGGTTAAATTACACTCAAGGTTACTAAATTATTAGTAAGTTTACATTTTAGTCACTCAACTTCAAAAAGTTACAACTGGTCACTGAACTATTTGAAAGTTTTCATTTAAGTTACTGAACTATTCAAAAATTTTTATTTATGTCACTAAGCTATTAATTTTTTTTTAATTTGACTAACAAGTTCCATTCAATAATCGATGCGATGATTAACCCATCTATATATAGAAAAACATACCTTAAATCTAAGGCGATTTGACGACCAATGTCGAAGATAGAAGAAGAAAATATTTTGGATTTTAGTTTACAGATTTTTAAAAGTTATTTCATGAAAAAAATTGAATTATAAAAAGAAAAAAAAGTTAATGAAAGCTTTCGATCGGTGAAGGCGGTGTAAATAAAAACTATCATATAATAGTGATTTTAATAGTCAAATAACTTTAATAAAATATTTTATATGATTTAATAATCATTTAATAAATTTTTAAAATTAAATGATTAAAACGTAAATTTATTAATAATTTAATAAATTGAGTAGATTTTAGCATTAATTATATTATACTCAAGATTGACGTGTTGAAGATGAAGCGTCACGTCAAAAGGAATGACGATCAACTTGCGCGGCACATTGGGCATGTTAAATGTGGTAAATGTCAAATAAAAAAAGCAGTTAAGGAAACGAATGCGGCGGGCCTTATTTTCAGCCGCTTAAAAAGTCTACATTCATGCCCCTAGGCCTAAATCCCAATTGCCTACATGTTTTTTGTCCTCATTAAATCTTTTCTTTTTCTTTCTTTTGTCTTTCAGTAAATTCTGGAAACAGTGCGAGTATTTAAATGTCTTTTTATCATCTATTATAATATTGTTTTATTAATTTGAAGAATCTGGAACATATAGAAATTCAAATACTAGGAGAGATAATAATCAAACATTTTCTACAAAAATATTTTTTGAAGAATCTAAAAACATATATAGCTTTTATATAAGTAAAATTTTGCTATTAATTCCGCGTAAATTATGTATTAAATCTTGATGCTTTAATTTGATTAATTTTAATATTGTCCATTTACTTTTTTGAAATTTAGAACTTCAATTTTGATCTAAACGGTAATTATTCGTTTATTTAAATTATGCTATTAGTTTTGTACTATACGTAAAGTTACAAAGTTAATCCATGTTTTTCAATTTGATCATTCATAGTTTTATACTTTTTTTTAATTTTGAATTTTCAATCTTGACGGAAATGAAAGTCTTTAAACCCATCAACTAGTCTTTTACGAGTAAAATGTACAAAATAATAAGTTGAATAGTATAACTTAATAAATTTAATAGTTACCATTTGGTCAAGACTAAAATTAAATTTTTAAAAAAAAAATACATGGGCTAACCAAATTAAATATATAATAATTGTGAATTATTTAATTGTTTAAAAAAGTCTAATCCTAAATTTTGTCCCTCGACTTTTAGAGAATTGAGAAGTTAGTCCTTCTACTTTAATCTATTAGAATTTGATCTTCACAGTTTACGAAAACTAATAAATTAATCTAATGGTTGGTAAGCACATGAACTTGAATTGTTAATTTTTGCTAATTTGTTACATACAAATTGTTGAATTTTTTTTATTTCTAATTCTTTGCATGAAATTGTTGTCAGTAGTTTAATACAAGGTTTAACAATGCTACCTAATTTTCTTTAAAAAAGACAATGTTACTAAAGGCCTGTTATTTACATTTTCAGGGCTTTGGCGAAATAATAAATCAGTCCCTTTTAAAAAATTTTAAAATGTAATACAATAAAATAAAATCATATACTAGTAATTTCATTAAAATAATATGCTTTATGACATTAAGCGAATAATATATTTTTCTAACAAAATTAAAAAATATATTTTTCATTCAATCTACTCCTATGTCATCAACTACAAAAACACAAAAAAAATCATAAAAAATGGGTTCTACGAACATTTTGAGATATAAAATCATTAATGATAACATCAACATCAATGTTTTTCAAAAAATCCTTCTTGATTTTTTATTTTAAAATTAGTTGCTACTAATAAAAGGGACAAAACTTAAAATTATGCACGAATTTTGGTCTAATGTGTAATGTTATACATGACTATTAAGTGAATATCTTTTTTATTTTAAAATATCATATTAGTAAACTTATTAGAAAATTTGGACGGAGTTAACAATTGAACCCGAATTCTAAAACATGAAATATAAAAGGATTAAATTTCAAATGTACAAAAAGTATAAGGATTTAAAAGCATATTTTAAGCTATTATATATATAGTATCTATTTTAGTTACAAATCACGTAGATTAGATTTTTATATAAAAACCAATTATAAGTGGATACGATATGATTGTTATCATAATAAATCATAATTTTTTATTTTAATGCATTGAAAAAAATATAAATTTTGTATTCAAGTAAGAAAAAAATAGCTTTTCATACTATTATTATTTAAGAATTTTACTTTAACTATATGATGAACTAATCCAACCTCAATTTAATTGTGAATTTATTAAAGAATATAATTGTTTTATATATTGTTATTGGAGTAAAAAAATTTTGTCTAGACTAATGCCATTTGTTTTTAGAGTATAATAAAATAATAATTAAAAAACACACTTGGCATTAGCTTGGACCTGCTTGTTGATTTTTTTACTCCGTTAATATTGGACAGAATAATTACTTTACTAAAAATCTATTATTTATACCAAACAACAAATAAAATTTAAGAATCTTTTTATCTGAAATAAATATTATTTTAAAGATTGTTTTATCTTTTGGACCCCTTTTATCATTAATGAAATAAATATTCTCTGAGTCTCTATTATTTTTGAGCCCTGAGCGACTACACCTCAAAACAATCCTTAAATCCGGTCTGATTACTCAATTAGAATAATTTTTTAGTCTTCGTAAAATACAAAGATAAAATTTTAATTTATTAATTAAAATAGAGATGGTAACACTATGTTTGGATTAGAAAAAGCAACTAAGGAAAGTTTAGTAAAATGATGGAAAGGAATCATTTTCCCTTATTTGCATATTTTGTTTTTAGTAAGCGAGGTTCCCTTACTTTCTTCTATTCTTTTAATACTCCAATTTGGGGTAAAGAGAAAAAGGAAAATTTGTAAACTTTAAAAAAGAAAACAAAGTTTGGGATATCCCGTTCCACATCTGAACTATCCTACCCCTTATAAATCTATTCATAAAAGAAAAAAAAATATGTTATAGAAAAATAAAGAGAACAACACTAACAAGTACATAGTAGGTGAAAAGTACAAGAGAATTTCTCGTATTCCACTTTCACTTCAAAGGGCTTTATTTATAAGCTCATTTGCATTCAATGATTTACAGGTAAATGAAACTTTTTTAGTTTCTTAATTGAAATATCTAATTTACTCTCATGGTAAAAAATGAACCAAAGTGTTTTATCTCATTACTTAATAAGGGTTTAAAGGGATTATAGGCATTCTTTATTAACGTATTTACAACACTTCCCTCTTGGATGCCTTTTAAATAAAAATGTGTCATTAAAACCTTTATTAGGAAAAATCCTATGGGATAAAAACCTAATGAAGGAAAAAGAGTACATAAGCTATTATTACAAGCTACCTCGTTAAAAACCTTTACCAGAAAAACCCAGTGGGACAAAACATTGGTTAAAGGAAAAGAGTCCAATGTGTTTTTGACTCCCCCTAATGACAATATCACATTACATCTTTTAGTTGACGCATTCTAATCTTGTGTAGTAGTCTTTCAAACGTTAAAGTTGGCAATGCCTTGGTAACAAAATCTGCTAAACTATCACTAGAATGAATTTGTTAAACTTCTATGTCACCTTTCTTCTCAAGATCATGAGTGAAGAATAATTTTGGTGAAATATGTTCCATTCTGTTACATTTGATGTAACCACCCTTCAATTGAGCTATACATGTTGCATTATCTTCATATAAGATAGTTGACATATTTTCTTGTAAAGGCAAATTACATTTCTTCTAGATATGTTAGTTTAATAACCTTAGCCAAATACACTCTTGGCTTGCCTCATACATTGCAATTATTTCAGCATGATTTGAAGAGGCAGCAACTAATGTCTGCTTTGTTGAACACCATGATACGATAGTACCTTTACATGTAAATAAATATCTCATTTGATATCAACCTTTATGTGGATCCGATAAATATCCAACATCAGCATAGCTAACTAATAGGGATTTTGAATCATTTGAATAAAATAACTCTATATCAATGGTCCCTCTAAGATATCTAAATACATGTTTAACTCCATTCCAATGTCTACGTGTTGGAGAAGAACTAAATCTTTTTAACAAGTTTACAACGAAAGCTATATCAAGTCGTGTGTTGTTTGCAAGGTACATCAATGCCTCTATGGCACTTAGATATGGTATTTCAGGACCAAGAAACTCTTCATCGTTCTCGTAAGGATGAAATTGATCTTTATTCACATCTAACGATCGTACAACCATCAGGGTACTCAATAGATGTGTTTTATCTATGTAAAATTTCTTTAAGATCTTCTTCGTATAAGTTGAGTGATGGACATGAACTCCATCTTTCAAATGCTCGAATTGCAAGCTAAGATAAAGCTTTGTTTTTCCAAGGTCTTTCATTTCAAATTCTTTTTTTAAAATAATTTACTGCATTTTGAAGCTCTTCAGGAGTTCCAATAATATTTAGATCATCAACATAAATAGTAATGACCACAAAGTCTGATCTAGACCTTTTTTATAAAAACACATGGATAGATTGGATTATTTTTATAATCTTCTTTTAACAAATATTAAGTAAGACAATTGTACCACATATGTCTAGGTTGTTTTAATCCATATAAACTTTTCTTTAATCTGATCGAGCAATTTTCTTGAGAAACTCTATATCCTTTTGGGATTTTAAATCCTTCAGGGATTTTTATATAAATTTTGACTATCAAGTATATCATACAAATAGGTTGTAACAACATCCATTAAATGCATATCAAGTTTTTCACATACTGCTATAATAATAAGGTATCTAAACGTGATTGTATACACCATAGTAGAATATGTTTCCTTATAATCAATTACGAGCCTTTGCAAAAATCGTTGTGCTACAAGTCATGTTTTATATGTTACGATTTCATTTTTCACATTTTGTTTTCTCACAAATATCCATTGATATCTCACCGACTTTACATCTTTAGGTGTTTGGACTATAAGCCCAAAAACCTTACGTTTAGAATGCGAATTTAATTCTGCTTGAATTGCGTCTTTCCATTTTGGCCAATCTTTTCTATTTCTACATTCCTCAATAGATTTAGGCTCAGGATCCTCATTTTCTTTTGCTATTTCAATAGCAACATTATAAGCAAAATTGTTGTCGACAACTATAGTTTTCCAGTTCCATCTTTTTCCTAAAGTAACATAATTTATTAAGATCTCTTCGTTATCACGATTTTCACATACCTGAATGTCTTTTGGGGTTTTTTTTGATTAGTTATGTCTTTGGTCTCCCTTTTAAGAGGATTTTTATCTTTGGAACCGGCTGGTCTTCCACGCTTTAGGCATGGATTACTTTTTGCACTAACAGTTTGCCCTATTGGGAAACCAATTCATATTGGAACATTTTCAAATGGTATGTGAGATTTTGTAATTCTTTTTAGGCCAGTAAATGAATTTGGCAGTTGATTGGCGATATTTTGCAAATGTATGATCTTTTAACTTCTTGTTCACACTGACTTGTATGAGGATCTAATTGAGATAATGATGATCCATTCTATGTAATTTCTTTTATCAGTTGTATTGTGCAGTAAATAAACCTCCAGTTAATGATTCAACATACTTAATTATAAGAGGAGATTCAAAACAACATATTTTCCCAACCTCCTTCGAGTACCCATCTTTGTGCGTTGTGGTGGAGCAATTGGAACATATATCGCACATCCAAAAATTATAAGATAGGAAATATTTGGCTCCTAACCAAAAGCCAATTGTAATAGGGAATATTTATTATAACTTGTTGGCCTGAAGGGCACAAGTGCTGCTGCATGAAAAATAACATATCTCTAAGCTGTAACAGGGAATAAGCAATGACCTAACTATTAGTTGGAGGTGTTTGATAAACGGTTCAGCTAAACTGTTTCGTGTGTGAACATGAACTACAGTATGTTCAACTTTTATCCTAATTGACATACAATAATCATTAAAAGCTTAGGACGTAAACTCACCAATATTATCAAAACAAATAATTTTTGTTGCGTAATATGGAAATCGTGCTCTTAATCAAATTATTTGAGCAAATAGTCTCACAAACGCTAGGTTGCGAATCGATAATAAACACACATATGACCACTTATTAGATGCATCTATTAATACCATAAAATATCTAAATGGTCCACATGTTGGATGAATAGGGCTACATATATCACCTCGAATACCTTCCAGAAATGCGGGAGATTCAATCCCAACTTTAGTTGGTGATGGTCTAATAATCAATTTTGAGAACAAGCAACACAAGAGAAATCTTTGGATTCAAGAATGTTATAGTTTTTTAATGGGTGCACAATTGAATTCTCGATTATTCTTTGCATCATAATAGATTTGAGATGGCCTAGCCAGTCATGCCAAATAGTAAAAGTATATGGTTCTTCAAACTTCTGGTTTGTAGTAACATGTGTCTCAGTTGAACTAATATGTGTATAATATAAACCTGATGAAAAAACAGGTAGTCTTTCCAAAACATATTTTTTCCAATTCAATATATGTAATATATAAATATTCAATATTTTTCTCATTCATAGTCTCAATATGATATCCATTAAGATGAATATCTTTAAAACTCAATAAATTTGTTTGAGACTTAGTGGAAAATAAAGCATCTTCAATGACAATTTTTGTCTCTTTAGGTAATAATATAATAGCTCTTCTAGAGCATTCAATAAGTTTGGAACTACCTAATATTGTATTAACATGGGCATCACTTATTGTCAAATGAGAAAATTATTATTTTTTATCTTTGAGTATCGTGTGTATTGTAGCACTATTTCCAAGACACATGTCTCCTTTGATCTTTGGTCCAACGAAATTTTGTTGAATATTCATATTCTTCATAAAAATAAACAAAATATAATATAAGAAACATTGCAAATATTTATTGAATATATAACTTATTCTTTAAGCAAGAAAATAAAACATACTTAAAACAACATAAAAATGTCAAAATAATATAAACTTTTCTAATGATTCTCAAAGAAATCTACCATATCTAGGTGAGTTATATTATTAAGGTCATGAAATTTATCACCCTTATAGGCATGGCCAATTTTAGTATCATAGTGGATATCTTCATCTTTGACCTCCATTTCATCATTTTGGGATAGAAAATTTGTCTTCATATTATTTCCCTTCTTTTTAATGGATGCTTGATAAAGTTTCACTAAATCTGAACGTACGACAAGTACATGACCAATGCCCTTTCATACCACATCGGTAGCATAAATTCTCAACAATCTTGAAAGATTATTTTGATCACCTCTTTCTTGTCCTTCATTGTTATTCTTTTTCTGGTGGTTAGAAGTACCACTATTATGACCACCATGATAATGGTTACTAGTACGTCCTCGACCACGTCCCCCACTACGTCTACGACCATGGCCACAACTGTGACCTTTATACTTTTCATTTCTATAATTATTGTGTACTGCAACATTCATTTCAGGGAATGGTGCAGAACCAGTAGGACAAATTTTATGGTTTTTCATCAATAGCTCATTATTTTGTTTGGCCACCAAAAGGCATGGAATCAATTTAAAATACTTTTTTAAAAAATATATATATAAAATTTAGGATCAAAATTAAAATTTTACCTTAAAAAAGATAAATATTAAAATTAAAAACTGATTAAAATAAAATTTAGTTAAAAATATGCTTAACATTAGAATTAGAATAAAAGTTTTTAAAAAGTGTAAAAAAAAACTAAATTTATATGATAAAAATATCATATCTAAAACATTTTATAAATATTGTTTTTAATATTTTTAAAGTTAGATAATAATATGATAAAAACATATTTAAGTTAAAATTAGTTTTGTTTTGGATTAGCATTAAAATAGTTAATTTAAATCATACCAAAAGAAAAATTAATTTAAACAAAATAAAAAATTACATAAAATTGTTGATAATATTTGTACAAAATTTAAAATTTCCTTAAAATGTTTAGAAAAATGTGACCTAAAGAATAAAAAGGAATTGTTTTAGTTATATCTAATAACATATGTTTTTCACAATTTTTAGTTATTCATTGTTGCTTTTCCACAAGTCTTACTTTTTTTTAGTTGAAAGTAGTGATGAAGGTGAGAAAACTGAATGAAGGGGTAGAGCCAGTGTCCATAGTTTTTACATAATTCAGATTATAGATGAACATAACCCAAACTAGAGGCGGTTCAAGAGTATGAAATCTGAGTTTAAAAACTAACACAATTTTACTCACATCTGGAATTTCTTGCTAGAATCTAGAAAACTTGTAATTTTTTTAGAATTTGGAAATTTTTGTTGAGATATGCAAAATTATATGCTTTTTGGAAAATGTAGAAAAAGAATGTTTTGGCTTTTGGGGTTCTTTTGAAAAAAAAGAGAGAGTATAAAACCATTGTGATGGGATAATTGCACTGTGGTCCTCTATATTCCATGCTCTATGCAGTTAAGCTCTTGATTTTAGTTTCTTATTTGTCCAGTTCAATCATTACTGTTATTGTTTTACTTGTTTATTTATGAATTATTGTTGTCATTCTTGACATGATTATTATATGTATTTGTATAATGTATGCTTATTATAAATAATGTATGTTTGATTTATTTTAAATATTGAAAAATATTAAAAATTTACCATAATTAAAGCTAGGAACCAGGTTAAATTTTGGAAAACTAAGAAAAATGTATTATATGCTTATCTGTTTGGACGAAATTAATTTCATGTATTTATGCTAAATTTTCAAGAATATATGTTTCCTGTATGTACTAATAATATGAAATGAGTGAAAACGATGAAGTAAGAGAAATAAATTATATGTATTTATTATGGTAAATCTGTTTTCTCACTAAGTACAAAAGATGACTTTGAAACTAATTTAAAGTTTTTCGAATTATTATTTAATTAATTGTAATTAGACAATTGAAGTTCGGAGTGGGAATTAAATTAATTTAGTCATTATTAATTTGTTGAATAAGATAATTAAGTATTTTTTCATCATAGATTCTATTATGGTAAAGTTTTCATGACAATGTTATTGTAATTGGAATTAAGTTGAGAAAATTATTTAATTGAGAAATTAATTTCATTAATTGATTAAATAAATAATATTTTGGGTAATAGAAAATAAATATTGGGATGAATAAAAGTTTAAGAATCACATATAATTGGACTTAATACATGAAAGACCCAATAGGGCCATGTAACATGCAAGGGGCGGCAACCCTAGTGTATTCCCAAGGGCGTCACCACCACCTATACTTCTACTTAGAGTAGAAGTTGTATTTTCTATTAAAATATTATTACTTAATCAGGTTTTATTCGAGCAAAACTCTTGTACTAATTCCTTATAAATATGAACTATGTGTTGAGTAATTTACAACACTTCACATATGTTGTTATTTTGTTAGAAAATAGTGGAAATTTATTTTATAAAATAAATTCTATTTTCTAGGAAAAACACATAGTTTTCGGTTAAAGAGATGATTAACTTTCCTACTAAAAAATAAATAAAATTTTTCATTCTATAATTTGGTTTGTGTTACTCAAGCCCACACTCAAGGTAACTTGTGGTTCGAAAATAGCGGAGAAGATCGTTGGGTAGAAAGCTGAGATCGACTTTAGACGTATTGTACAAAATACATGTATAACTTCAATTAAGTTTATTACTATAAATAACACGACGACTCAGTTTCAAAGAAAATTTTTAAACTTCCACTGTGCCTATTGACATTGTTTTCTAAACTGATTTTTCCAACAACATCGCATTTGGACCTTGTACTTATGTGCATCTTGGTTTGGTGCAATTTATGCTCTCATGATCTTTGGTGTGTTTGAGTGGTTGTCATGTATCTGATTCACATTAATAGAGCTTATTATGAGTGAAAATAAACTAAAACATTGATAATAAAATAAATATGAATATGGATTGCTATAAGCAAGACCAAGTGTTATGAATTAAGATACTTATAACTAAATGAGATGGGAAGAAGGTGAATGAACAAGTATGTTAATAAGAAATTGTTATGATAACATATTCTAGTCATGTGTGGCCTAAGTGAAATTGTCTTAAATAATAAGCTAAGTAATAAATTATGAATGCCCTACTGAAAGAAATGAAAATGAAAAGTATGGTTAAGATATGGAACAAAAGACTATAAATGGATTTTATGTATAAAAATCTTAAGAAACTATGGTTTAAGAGATTACATGTTGGGTTAAGTCTATATGAACTCCTCATAAGAGTCGTTGGAACGATAGAAATGTGCAAGTGTACACAATCGTAACAAGTAATAAAGTAACAAGTATGTCAAGTTATCGTACCCACAGGGACTGTGCAAGTGAATATTTATGAAATGTAAAATTAAACAATTTGGTGATGAAAATTATGTTGTTTTGAATAGGTGAAATAAAAAAAAATTAACTAAGTGATTAACTAAGAAAATAAAAATTCCAAATGCACAAATTCTAAAAACGATTTTAATCAATATGACATAAATGTGTTGGATCAATTTTATTCTTTAACTTAGAATTATTAAAACTATGTTCATGTTTTTTACGAATAAATTCATGGCAACTTGGTCTTTTGTTAACTAATACATACATACTTACTAAATCAATTAATCTCTTAAACATATTTCTATGTCAATTCAAACAATTAATCAATTTTCATAAGCAAGTATAAGATAAAGTGTGGTAACAATATATTCCTATACTGAAACAATTTAATCACAATAATCTTTCAAGTTATGCAAGGCTAAAGTATTGTTTAATATCATCGTTAATTTAACCTTTAACTACCTTAGAAGATTAAACATGCAACAATTAAATACTGTGTCAATTAATTATAATTTCAATCCAATTAACAATTATTTCTTTTGTTACCTTACAATTAAAATGCAAGCATAACATAGCCATGATTTTATTTAATTGAACAAACTACCAAGGCTTATAACAACACAAACATGATTTTAACAAAGTAAGTGGACATAATGCAATTAATCTAACATGAATGAGATTTAACTCATTTTAATTAATTCAAGAACATCAACACAACAAGTATTCATATTCATGATCACGACATAAACTGAAAAGGTTAAGAGAAGGGAACTAGAAAATAGATCCCGGTGATGTTCTGAAGCTAGACTAGTGCGCTTCTCTTTTTCTTTGCTTGTTCTGTCGATCCCAAGGCCTTCACAAATACTTGATTACTGTTGCTCCAAGGATCATGCCAGCTTTTTTCAAGAGGGGAAATCGACAAAGGGAAGAAAGAAAATTGGAAATGCAAGAAAGTGGAAGAGGGAAATGAATGAAAAGATGTATAGATGAATGAGTTGATGAAAAATAAGGAAGTGTGAGGGGGTATTTCTACTTGGAAATGATAGCATGGATTACCTAAAAATAGCACCAACTCCCACTCCTTATGGTCGACCATGCTAGGTGGAAGGAGAGGTTGAATTGGTTTTGTTATTTTTAGCTTGTGGCTAGAAAATAAAAGCATAAAAAAGGAAGGGGTTTGAATGGAATTTGGGCAGCAATAGAGACAATTTGGGCTACTCTCTAGGGCTTGTCCATCATTCCTCTTTATCTGCTCAATTCAGGCATCATTTCTTTGCTTTAGACTGTCTATTTTTCCCGATAAAAATTAAATTGGACTGACTGATTGGAGGAAGTGTAAGAGCATAAATTGAAGTCCCCCATGGCTATTAATTCATCATCTTGAACTCCCAATGTGCCTCGTCAGTTAATTCTTTCAAGGTGGTTACTGAGCTTATTTTTAACCATTTGTGCAAAACTGCCAAAGCAACCCAAATTATGAAAAAGTATTAAAAAATAACTAAAATTCCAAATGTTTTATAAATTAAGCTCAAATTAATTATTTTATAATAAAGGTATAAAATTTGACATAAATTACTTAGAAACTACATGAACTAGTGCTCAAAAGGTGCTGAAAAAATCTATTCTTTAGTGTTCCAGTTATGAATATAAATTTCATAAGTGATATGCTAATAAACCATCAATATATAAGTTGAGCCCTATAATTTGGCAAATTTGAATGAATCAGTCAAAAACATTAAAATGTGACTTGAATGAAGTTAGTACGACATCCATGGGAGGGGCTCAACCTTAATAGGGGATAAGATAAGTAAGTTTATCCTTGATACTTACTAAACTCTTCAAGCTCTTGCATTAGTTGTTTTAAATGCGTTGGCAAGGGCTTATCGAGAAGCCATGATGTTGGCTCGGGAGCATCACCTCATCCATCAAGCTTTCAAGGTTGTATTTCAAGTGTTTAGATACCACTTGCATTGGATTATTGACATGTATACCAAGACTTAGATTAATTGAGTAATTGTAAAGTTAAATGACAAATTTGAAACTCTTTTGGATTTTTCTTAAAAAGATATATATCATTTCAATCTGAATGTGTTTATGCTATGTATTTGAGCCTAAATGAATTTAAGTTTTGCTCTATAATGTTTTGATTCATGTTGAAAAGGTACGATGATGTTTGAGCATGTTTTGGAGTATTTTTGGATTCATTTTCAACTCTAGGGATCTAGGTCATGATACCTAAACAAAAGGGTATTGGAACATGGCAAGGCAGTAGTTGATTTGCTAAAGTACTAAGCTAAGGTATTGATACATTGTTGTCAAGACAGGGTCATTGCCTTATTCTAGTGTTTTGATCCCCCTAAGACCTAAAAATGACCTCGAACACCTCCAATCTCATGTAGAAAGTCTTTAAATGATTTTACGATGTATTTAAAGCTTTCAAAATGACTTCACCTTATTTATACGATTTTGATAAATTGTTTTAAAGTTGAACCATGATGAATTTCATTAACTTTCTAAAACTGAAAGGCCCCATTTTGAGCTAGTAAATCTCATACAATTGTAACGACTAAAAACAGATTAAAACATAACGAGATCTCTCTTAGAAACAAAGCGCTTCCACTTATTGTAAGAAAGAAAAGAAATCATGTCTGGTTCATCCATGAATAATCCAAAATAAACTTATTTACTTTAAAAGCACTCTCTTAAACCCAAACTCTTGATTTATGTCTTGGATATACACCCATATACTTTTTAATCATTAAATTGGCTTCTAACCATGTTTTAGTCTTCTCTAAAAACTACCATTTTGATTTACAATGTATTAATATGTTGTAGAATGGATTTTTTTAAAGAAAAAAAAGTGTACAAGCTAAGAAAGTATTTTGGTAGCATTTCTTATTCGCACTGATTGTTGTGACGGGTAAAAGGTGTTACAAGTGTTGTGTTGAAGATCACATTTACCTTGCTTGAGTATGTTGTTATATTTATGGTTAAAACTGTCAAAGGGGGAGATTGTTAGTGTCAGTTGCACTTTTTAGATTCAATTCACCTTTGCAACTAGATTTTCGTGCAACTTGTCATATTTGTTGGTATCTTTTTGATCGAACATACCTTGAACCTTCTCATGCCTTATTTTTATTATTTCAATTTCATATTATAGTTTTTTTTTATTTTGGTTCCAAATTTTTATATTATTTTAATAGTATCTTTTAGTAATTCAATGTTTAATTGTTTTTAGTTAATTATTTCAAGGATTTAAAATTCAAGTAATGATGTTGCGACAAAACTCAACATAGTTTTCACTAAAAAAATTATATTATTACAAATGATTTAATAAAAAATTCTTCTACTACTTATTTTAAATAGTAAATTTTAATTATTTATATAATAAATAACTTCATGTTTCTTATATTAAATTTTTAAATAATAATTTTATAATATAGTATAATATATTAATTATATAGTATCTACAAATAATTATAGTTAATTTATTGAGTATTAAGAAAAACAAAAATGAATTGTGAATAATTTAATTTACAATATATCAATTTTTGTAATAGTACAAATACTTTAGTAGTGATTAGAAAATTATTATTGGTAATATATTTGAATTATGTTAATTATTTTCTATTTTGAATAATATTATTTTATATTAATTATATGAAGTAAAACTATATTATATATTGAATATGTTAAAAATACTTTAAATTTTTTTATAATATTTGAATTGTTAAATAAGTAAACAAAAAATATTATTTTACACTAATTAGAATAATAAAAATATAACATTTGAAAAGTTGGATGCATAAAATCACATGCAACATATATGACATTAGAAACTCAGCGATGGAGGATTAAAGAGTACACTGTTTGATTACGGATGATGGCACCTTGGTCTGTAAGGATGAGGGGTTGTGCAATGTTGCTACTGACTACTTTAAGCATCTATTCACGTCTCAGGGACTGGGGGATCTGTGACACATTCTTGAGGGGGTTGTTTCGAGTGTTACAAACGCCATGAATGCCTCATTACTGATGCCTTTTACATATGATGACATCCTAGTGGCATTAAAAGTAATGGCACCAACCAAGGCCTCGGGCCGGTGCCATTCTATCAGAAGTATTGACATATTTTTGGTCATGACATTGGTGCATACTATTTTGCTAATTTGAATGGTGGATCGTCTCTTGCTGATATCAATAAAACTAATATTGTGCTTATTCCTAAAACTACGAACCCCATGTGAATGACTCAGTTTCGCCCTATTAGCCTTTGTTTCATCCTTTATAAGATTATTTCCAAGGCTGTAGTCAATAGATTTCAAATTGTTTTACTTTTGTGAGTGGAGAAGGCACAGAGCGCTTTTGTTCCTAGTCATTTGATTACGAATAACATAATTTTGGCTTATGAGATTCTTGATAAGTTTCAACGACAGAAAATGGGTCTGGAGGGGAATTTTGCATTAAAATTGGATATGAACAAGGCCTACGATCGTGTTGAATAGGATTTTTTGGAAGCAATGATGTTGTTATGGGCTTTTCATGAGTTTGGGTAGATCTCATCATGCATTGCGTCAATTTCATCTCTTATTTGGTGCTTTTGAATAATGATATGGGTCATTCTTTTTCTTCGGCCAGAGCACTACGATAGGGTGAGACTCTTAGCCCATACTTGTTTCTTCTCTGTTGTGAGGGATTGTCTTCCCTTATGCGATCGACACTTCGAAATGATCTGGTAAAGGAGGCCACTATTAGTCGGGGGGTCCTCCAATATCCCATCTATTATTTGCGGATGATTACATCCTTTTGGGGGAGGCAACTGAGGGAGGGGCTTTGGTGTTGAAACAAAATTTGGAAGATTATGAGAGTTCCTCCAGTTAATGTGTGAATTTTGACAAGTCAGTCATCTAATTTAGCTCTAATGTTGAGGAATCCCTTAGGGTGCGGATTGCGACCTCTTTGGGGGGTCCATATTCCTACTGAGCCAGAGAGGCATCTGGGTTTTTCGAATATCATTGGGAGGAATAAAAAAAGGGTGTTTCAGCATTTAAAAGACCACTTGTGCAATAAGACTGAAAACTGGTGTGTATGATCTTTGTCTTAGGGTGGAAAAGAGGTTTTTATTAAGAATGTCATGTAGACTATTCCCAATTTTGCTATGTCATGTTTTTTATTACCCGTTTCTTTTTGTTCAGACTTGGAGAGAATTCTAAGCCGATTTTGGTGGAAGAACTATGGTGGACGTGGGGGCATCCGTTAGTGTGATTGGTCATCTTTGTGTGATTCGAAAGATTCGGGTGGGATGGGTTGCCAACAGTTAGCTTAATTTAATGTTGTTCTCTTGGCTAAGCAAGGTTGGCGTTTAGTTAGTAATCTGAATTCATTGGTTGCGCGTGTTCTTAAGAATAAATACTATTCGCAATGTGATTTTATGCATTCCGAGTTGGGATCTTACCTTTCTTAAATTTGGAAAAGCATTTGGGCTGCTAAGGGTTTGGTGAATTCTGGCTGAGCTAGTGTGTGGGTATAGGCTCTCGTATCCGAGTCTGGGACGATGTGTGGATCCCCGACCTACCTTGTCACAATTTATAGATTCACAAGATTAATTCACCTGATATGCTAGTTGCTGAGTTTATTAACCATGATACTAGACAATGGAATGATGCACTACTTACCACTGTGTTGGATAGTGCTACTGTGGAGAAGGTCCTCTATATTCCTCTCACATGGGAGGCTCCTTATGGTACTTTGGTATTGGGGGAGGAAGTCTTGGGGGAGTACTCGGTTCACTGTACCTATCGCTTATTTCATTGCTCGAGCCCATCTAGTGACTATGACATTTACAAGCCATTCTTTACAAGATTATGGAATTTACAACTATCTTCTAAGATAAAAATAACAACATGGCGTATATTTCGCAATTTCAACCCTAGTTTCTCTAATCTATACAACCGACGACTACGCTCTGATGCTTGTTTCCCTCTGTACTTGGCGGCTGTTGAAACTTTGGAGCACATCTTCTGTGACTGTCCCTCCATTGTTGGTATCTGGGTAGACTTGCACATAACCTGGCCTAGTGAGCTTTCGGAGGCATGCTTGCAAGATTGGTTGTTTTACATTATTCAAGTTTACCCTATCACAATTTCGAGGAAAATTGTGTGTGCCTTATGGTTTATCTAGAATGCTTGGAATCGTCGTGGTCACAAAAATGTTATTATACAAATGCATATTTAATTCAAAAGTTGATACTTACCTTCTGGAATTGGATGTGGCACAGGTGAAACTTCTTGGGCACCCGATTGGGGCTGAGCGGTGGTGACCCCCTGATGGATGCTGTCTGAAAATCAACTTTGATGCGGCTTTTCATTCCCCTTTCAGGACATCCTGCGCGGGAGTTGTTATCAAAAATAGCCACTGGACTGTATTGGCTTTGCATATGGTGGTCTGTAAACACATACCTTCTGCTTTTGCAGTTGAGGCCATTGCTTGTCTTCATGCGGTCCACTCGGGCATGGCTCTTGATTTCCCAGATGTGATTGTTGAAGGTGACTCCCTTATGGTAGTTCATAAGGTCCAGTCTTCCCGGTTTGATCTATCAATCCTCGACGCTTATATCCGAGACATCAAACGTTGGGCAGGATATTTTTGTAGGTGTGACTTTTGGCATTTCCTTCGCGCGGGTAATACTGTGGCTGATTTGTTGGCTAATGAAGGCTTGAAAGAAGGGATGGGCTCCTATATGTGCGGGGTGTTCCCGATTTTGCATAACGGGCGATGGAGTGTGATCATCTCTTCGATTTGTGAGGTGTTTAATGAGAAGTGGAGAGGGGGTGGGGAGTATTTTTCGTAGGTTTTCTATAGTTTCTTTTGGGAGCGCTTGAGGGTTCAGGTTGGTTTCCGACGAATTTCTCTTTGCTCTGGTGATGTCCCTGCGCCCTTGTTTGGATCGACGCTGTTTCTCTTTGTGCTTGAAGTCTGTGTGCTAGCCTGTCTGGTCTTTCTTTCTCGTTGGATCTTTTGTTTTCTAGCTATTTCTGCTGCCATCCAACTTTTGATATCTGCTCACCTGGGTTTGTTAGGGTTTTCATTTGCTGCGTGGGCCATGTACCTAGCTTTCTTAGAATTTGATTTGTTTGGTTTTCATTTTCTGTTTGCTTGGATTTGTTTTGCTTTGTAGTGGACCTCCTTTCTTTGTTTTGTTTAACGTAAGCCTAGTTTCTTTCAAATTTTTTTTTTACTTCATTACTTTTTAATAAGAATTAAATAAAATATTTAAACGGCCCTTAAAGAAAAACAAATCAACGTCGTATTAACCATTTTGTACTAGGCATCCAATGAACAGTATACGTGTCAACTTTGAAAGCACTATGCTAGAAGCTACCGTCGGATCTTACGCCACGTGTAAGACAGCACCAAACCACCGCCGTCATTTAAAAGAAATCCTAACTTTGTGGGCCCCGCATATTATCCATTTATGTGTTTACATGTCTGCCAGCACATGCTTCCCTTTTCTCCCAGAGTACCCAAAATAACCTTAGCTCTAACCCCAATAATTGCCACAAGTAAGGGTATTAAAGTAATCTCGAACTTTATTACACGTGCGATGGCTCAAACAACGCGGGATTCGCACGTGCTCGCCGCCAAAAAGGATCCCCTTTCCCCCATTTTAACTCCATTAATTAGATTTCTCCAAAGTAACTTCTAGGGTTTCAGAATCTCCGAAATTTGCTCTCTTTCCTTAAATTTTGATTAGAGGTAAAAAAAAAAAACTTTAAAGCTAGGTTTTCCGCGATTTTTTCGGTTGGTGTTGGGAAAATAGGGATTTTGCTTAGATTGGATGGTGCAGTTGATGAGATCGGGAACTCCTACGGCGGAACCCGAAGCGTGCCGGGACAAGGCGCCGGTGAAATTGGAGATCGTAGAGGATTCTTTAGAGGAAGAACATGGCCCTGTTAATAAACGATCCAAACTTTCTCCAAATCTTCAACAGGTATTTTTTTTCCCTTCGAATTTCCTTTTTCCCCTATGAAATAAATAAATAAATAAACAAAAACTCTCCCTATTTTGGAGAGAGATCTAAAGTATTTAGATAAGAATAAGAGCTTTTATTTTAGAGCTTTGAAATCTGAAAGATTTCATTTCTGGGTATATATGTTTTGTCAGTGGAGCTACGATGTCAATGCTTTCCCGATCCCGCCAGCGCAATACAACCCGTTGGATGAGCCGAGCCCACTTGGTTTGAAGCTAAGGAAGAGTCCTTCACTTTTGGATTTGATCCAAATGCGCCTCTCTCAATCCCAAAGCGGTAGCTCAGCCGCCCAAGCTGAGAGCTTGAACTCTGGTGTCAAAAAGGAGAGTAAAGCTGTTGCCGCTACCGATAAGCTTAAAGCCTCAAATTTTCCAGCTTCCATTCTTCGAATCGGCCACTGGGAGGTACCTTTTATTATTTATTATTCATTTATTTTATTAAATACATTCATTTTGGGGGTCAAGTAGCTGAAGAATTGCTTACTTGGTTATTTTTGCAGTATAAGTCGAGGTATGAAGGTGATTTAGTGGCCAAGTGTTATTTTGCAAAGCATAAGCTTGTCTGGGAGGTGTTGGAAGGTGGGCTTAAGAGTAAGATTGAAATACAGTGGTCGGATATTATGGGTCTGAAGGCAAATTGTCCTGATAATGGACCCGGGACTTTGAATGTTGTGGTAAACTTTCCTATGTTCCGTATGATATCCTTTTCAGTTTCCAATCTCCTTTTTAGTTTTCCTGCAACAATTATGTGTGCCTGTAATGATGCAGCTGGCTAGACAGCCCCTTTTCTTCCGGGAGACTAATCCGCAGCCTAGAAAACACACCTTATGGCAGACAACTTCAGATTTTACGGATGGTCAAGCTAGCATACATAGGTAAAAGTGATGTGTATTTTATTTTTTTCCCTCTTTGTGGAAATACAAGCTGAATTTACGTTAGTTGTTTGCATAGGGTTATGTGGCTAATTTGCTAATACAATTTTGTAATGCTACTTTGCAGGCAACATTTTCTGCAGTGTCCCCAAGGGTTGTTAAACAAGCATTTTGAAAAACTGGTCCAATGTGATATGCGTTTGAACTGTTTAAGCAGACAGCCAGAGATAATTTTGGATTCACCGTACTTTGAATCACGGAGTTCTGTTTTTGAGGATCCCAGTGAACCTAAAGGGCATGACTATGGCCAAGGGGAGACTGGTAAAGGATCTACTAGCTCTGGCTTCCAGAATATAGCATCACCTGTTGCAGCTCACTCCTCGTCTTTGGAGATTGAGAAAGGGGATTCTGCTGTCATAACCTCGGAAAATATGTCTAGGGAAGCTCCGTCTCCCAGTTCAGGTACAATCAGGAGCTCAGAATTTGTTGTTGATGTGCTCATGGATAAAGTTTTTATGTTATGTTGTCCTTTTGTAATCTCTTCTATTTACTCCTTTCTAAGTCAAATGCTTAATTTGGTGCAATGTGTGATCTCATAGGAAGTTGCTTTTTATTGTTAATAATGATTTTACACAGGCTTGATGTTATGAATCTTTCTGTTAGTGGTGGTGGTGATGCTGATATAGGCAGCAGAGCAGTGTAAAGAACACAGTAGCCTTTATTTTTTTTAAGAAAGTTGCATATATTGGCTGCATATGCATGCTATTTGATTTGTTTGGTCTCTGTTGGATTTAGTATGTGCATTAATATTGTTCCTTTTTCTTTTTTGGGATTAGATTTATAGTTCTAGCTGAGTAGAAAGATGTTCCCTTAGCATTTCTTCTTGTCCAGTTAATTTCTCAATTCACATTAGTAATAGACTCTTGTGCCATTGAAGGAAGCGGAGTTTGTGAAGCAGTGGATTCAAAGGGGCCTAGAAATTGGGACCAGATAAAAGTGCCGGGACTTCACCCTTCTATGTCCATGAGTGATCTTATGAACCACATTGGACACCGTCTTTCAGAACACATGACCTCCGAAAATCCATCCTCTGAAAATAGACCAGACTGCCAGGAAATGCTGGAGGATATTGCACAATACCTTCTGAGTGACACTCAATTTACAACAGCCTCTGATGAGAAATCCCTCATGTCAAGGGTGAATTCTCTGTGTTGTCTTTTGCAAAAGGACAATACAACAGGCACAAGCTCACAGGCAAATGGAGAAAATTACGATGGAGGTGATGATGGAAAAGATGTTCAGCTAAACAGAAGTCATGGGTTTGAGTTTAATATTACGGGCAAGGATGATGTGAAGGCTTTTGAAGGGGAAACAAAGGAAGTGTCTAGTAGCAGGCAGGCGCCAGGCATGTCAAGAAAAGACTCGTTTAGTGAGTTGCTGCTTCATCTTCCCCGAATCGCATCGCTCCCCAAGTTCTTGTTTAACATTTCAGAAGAAGATGGAGAGAGACAAGCTAGATAAGATAGTTTTCTTGTTTATAGACTGTGTAAAACAAATGATAAGAAAAAATATTAAGCGAATTTCCCAATCTCCCTCTTGTTAGTTGGAAATGTGATATGCTTGTATATTATATCAAATGTCTGTTGAGGGGTGCTTGGACAATGGGATTTTTCAGGATTCGGAGAATTCTTTTGATGAAGAATTCCGGTAAATCCCATATGAAAACCTTAGGTGTTCTTTTTAGCAAATGCATTATTTGATGTAATATCTCAAGCAGGTTGTTTGTTGGTTCTATCTTAATTTGTAAGTAAACTGTAATTGATGTCTCATTTTCCATTTGATTTGCACCTAGTTTTCCCGTCTAAGATGATACATTTTGTGAAAAGGCAAAATACGCACACTGAAAAGAAGCCGGGATGCGGAAGCATCTTTAGACCATGATTGAAAACAGAAGTATTCCTGCAAAGCTAGCATCTATTTACCATACGAGGAGTTTGTATTCATGTTCGTTACAGTTTGTGATTTGATTTCCCTAGAATTAATTTGCAAAATGTAGAGGGACTTTTATAATTTTTTTAAAAATCAAACGTGTTTGTATAAATATATAATGTTTCAAATGCCATTATGACATTTCATTTTTCCTAGCTTTGGCTTCGTCGTTTATCTTATTACATCGATACCGTCGAATATTGTATCATTTACTTTTCCTCTTCCTTGATTCCTAATTCGTACCAAGCAAGCAAGCACCGGAAACGTTAAATCTAAAAACAAGACTTGAATAGCATCTGAGTGTCTTAGATTTAATTAATGTAAAAAAAAAGGGTTCAAAAGTTCCAAGCGTAGATATGTAAATATGATTTTATTTTTCTTAATGCAAGATCAAGAGATGATATTCATATAAGTAGTGACAGTTGATTCCTTGGAAAGTAAATTGGGTTTTCCAATCAAATTCTTTTCCCTTAGGCCTTAAATTTGTATATTCTTTGTTCTTTCCCATCCTCACCTTCTTTCTCTTTCATATATGAAATCATGTTAAGCCTTCAGAGTTAAGACAAAATCTGCATTTCAATGGCTGCAAAACCTCATTTGAGTTGAAATCAAGATAATGGAAACGGTAGAGCCCATCTCTCTCTATTATAAACCAACATGGGTTGTTGCAGCCGTCTGTTTTGTCATTATTCTTATATCTCTTTTCGCTGAAAGAGGCCTTAATTACCTTGGAAAGGTACCCCCTACCACTTTTTTTCTTTTTCTCTTTTAAGCTTTTACCAAATTCATGAATTTACTAACAAAATGATGAAATCCCAATTTATTTCTACACTTTGATGGAACAAATTCATGTGGTATTTAAATACAAGATGAGGTTGAAATGCCCAACTGTATGCTTCTATGCTCCAATAGAACAAACTATGTTTTTAAGCAGGCCAGATTAACTTGTACCCTATGTTACTTGGTGTTAGTGTGGGCTATGAGTATGTTTCTGATATGGATGTGTTCAGTTTTTTCAAGTTTTTTTATGTATTCAGAGGGCACTTGAACTAACAGTATCCGGATATGTATGGGACAATACTTTAAGAAAAAATAAGGAGTCCGAGAGTAACGTAGCTTGTACCTGCTTTATATGCAAGACTTAATCATGAATCACTAAGCATTTAGATAGAAAGTTTAATTGCGTGTGTAGGATAAAATTCATACATGCTTATCCAGTCTGAAAATTTTGTCAGAAGGTATACATTAGAATGTCACTCAGGACTTTTTGCATGTTGCAATGAGTCACATGGAACTCCATTTATCTCTTGGTCTTTGTCTTCTTCTGGAGCTGTTGTATAATGAAGCTTCCAAGATGGAAAGTTTTCAGTGCATTGAAAATGTGGTGTCTAATTTTGACTTGGTAAATGCAGTGCCTGACGCATAGCAATCAAGATGCACTATTTGAAGCTTTACAAAAACTAAAAGCAGGTTTGCCTCACCACTCACTCCCCTTTCTCTTAGATTTTCTCAAGTAAAATTTCATGCTTAAGCAGCTGATATCGTTCAGCTGTATATCGTATTTGCAAATAATAAATGTTTAGCCTAACCAATGTGCTGCTGATGTTTGTGGACAGAGTTGATGCTACTGGGATTCATTTCTCTTCTATTAAATGTCTTTCAAGGTCTAATAAGCCAAATCTGCATTCCGTCTCACTTTGAGTCCACTATGCTTCCATGCAAGAAGCACACCGAAATCAAAGGTCATGAAAACTATTCTCCTCCAGCCATAAACAATGAACGTCACCTGCTTTCGGAAAAGAGTGGCAGTTTTTCAGATCATTGCTCACTTCAGGTATATGAAATTTCAGATGAAGCTCAGCCTTTCAAGGAGGGGTTGATTTAACTTATTCCATAGTTTTATCTTTCCGATCTCAGGGGAAGGTCCCGTTATTATCAACGGAGTCATTTCATGAGCTACACATTTTAATCTTTGTAGTGGCAGTTGTTCATGTAGTATCCTGTGCTGTTATATTGGTTCTTGGAGGAGCAAGGGTAATGTGTTGTGCATCTATCGAACTTTCAGTATTTGCCTCATTTTCAACTGTAAACCGAATAAAACATATATATAGCTTTATTTTTATGTAGATACGCCAATGGAAACCTTGGGAAGATTCGATTAAAGTAGCAGCAGGTAAATCAATCAAGTTCTCAAATATTATCAGTTAATTTACCTTCCATTATTAAATCATTGTGGTTGCATAGAACTGAAGGACATTGAGATTCATCTTGCTCAACAGGTCCAGCTAAAGTCTCTCATAGGCATCATCTCAATAACGTACTCAAAAAACTTGCATGGGGATATTGGAGAAGGGCAGCCGTCATAAGCTGGATTGTAAGTCTTATAGCAGAATTCCATAGTCTTTATCTCTTGTGTATGCATTTTACTCATCTTATATACATTCATCATTATATCTGGTTGTACCAGCAATGGCAGTATCAAATCTGTTCTTTAGCAATTGAGTCCTGATGTTCTTCTTGCAGATTTCATTTTTCAAACAGTTCTATAGCTCTGTTACCATGTCAGAGTACATAGCACTTCGAGAAGGTTTTATCATGGTTAATTTCTCATCATCCATCATATGTACTTAATGCCTGGTTTCACCCTATGTTACTCGATCTGGCAATTGATTCCAATGCATATCCAGACATGGGTATGGTAATATGATCCCTGTCCAACACTTACACTCGAGTTCGAGTAACATAGGTTTTACATTTTGAGTTGTTTCTTTACAAAAATCATGCTGCTTACCTACTTGCCCTACCTTCTAGACCAATTGCCTTAGCCATCAAGAATTTGATTTTCACAAGGACATTGTGGAGTCGCTTGAAAGGGACTTCAGACATGTGGTTGGCATAAGGTAATTCTTAAAAAAACTTGTCAGAATTTTAAATAAAGATTCTATTTGATTTTAAGAGAAATACTGTGCACTAATATCCTGTCATGTGTAGCTGGTATCAGTGGTTATTTGTGGTAGTGTTTTTGGCATTGAATGTGGAAGGTAAGGTTTTTTTTTTTTTTTTCCCCTTTAATCTCAAGGAATTACCTTTATTTTTAGTCATATTTCACCATAATTGAAGGAACTGGATATATGCAGGATGGCATACGTATTTTTGGCTATCGTTTCTACCTATAGTGGTAAGTGAATCATTTCCATTTCAGTGGATCATTTAAACTGGTTTGGGGAATGGGAAATTGGGAATCACCTGATTTAACAATTATTGAGGTAAATGGAGTTTTACAGCTTCTACTTCTTGTTGGAGCCAAGTTAGAGCACATAATCGTCCGCTTAGCTCAGGATGTCGACGTGATGAAGAAGCATCCGGGGCAGGAACCAGCGTGGGTGAGACCTTCTGACGAATACTTCTGGTTTAACCGTCCTCGCCTCCTTCTCGACTTTATTCACTTTATCCTATTCCAAAATGCCTTTGAGATTGCATTCTTCTTCTGGATCTTGGTATGCCATTTCCAACAACAACACAACACATATTATTCACACCAGTTTTGTTCTGTAAATGCACTAACTTGTTAATTTCATTTCCTCTCAGTGGACCTATGGTTTCCATTCATGCATGATGGAAAAAAAAGGCTACATCATCACTAGACTTATAATCGGGTAAACATTCAAGACCCGAGGCTCGGTTCTGGTTTCGATTAGTTTATGTTTTGCTTATCATCACCACCATCATCATCATCATCGTCATCTTTTTTTCTTTTTGCCTCCGCGCAGTGTAATCGTTCAAGTTCTATGCAGTTACATCACACTGCCATTGTATGCTCTTGTCACTAAGGTATGGGACATCTTTCCTCCATTAAATCTATCTATGTTAGGCACTTCATTTGAACATTGATGTGGCATTTTCTTTTTATCCTTGTTGAAGATGGGAACTGCTTCCATGGCGGAGTTGGTGTCGGTGCCGGTGCAGTCACCTGGGATCATTTAACCATATATATATGATAACCTTATAGTTCAACTCTAGATTGAGACATGAGAGGCTGATTTTTTATTTTATCCTTGCTGTAAATGTAAAATCTTTCTTTGAATAATCACATTTGTAATTTTTGCCAACCGATGGTGCTGTAATTAATAAAAAAAAGAAATTGCTGGTGGAAATCTTTCATGCTAAATTGAGTGCTAAATCTGTGCCTTCAGACGCGCACGCTTGGATTGGGTTTTTTTATCACTTGATTGTTTTGGATTCGGATAATCGAGGGTTTGAATTTTTCTCCCATCGGATTTTTTTGGATTTGATTTTTTTGGGTTGGTGCTTTTCCAGACTCAATTTTTTTCACTCAAATCAAACAGGGCAGACTTTGACAATTAAAGTAATTTTAAATTTTATGAGTTATAAATATTTTAATTTTTAATATAATAATTTATTTTACTTTTATACGATGACAATTTAATTCATATTTACCTTCTAAATAGTATAAATCATTTTTACTTTTCTCTATATATTTTTTGTTGAGATAGTTGACACATTTGAAAGCAAGAAAAAGTTTTGTGGTTGTTTTTGTGGTTGATACGGTGACTACAATTTGAGACATTGTTTCGTTAATTTACTTGTCTACTTTCAGAGTTCACAAATTTTAGAACAAAAGCATTGAACTATTTATTTTGGAGATACTTGGATGAGTTAGAACCCAAAACATGAAAATAAATTGAGTTAAAGTTGAAGATTGGTTACATGCGAATCAAGTAAAGTTACTTTCTATATTTGAAAGCATTAGATTACACTGAGACTCTTGTGAAATTATATCAATATTATCCTATGCTGATTTTTAGTTTTACCTTATAGAAAAACGATTATACTATGACTCTTATGTAATAAAAACTTAAGTAATATAAGCTTTATCTAGGTTAAAACGCAATTGAGAAATTAAGAGAGCACGAATTTGTTCAAGTTAGGAACATTTTATGTGTGCATTGTTTTTGTAAGCAATCAAGAGAGTCTCTTGTATTGCAAAACTAAGCTTTCGAGGGGGAAGCTTAATGGGAGGGTGATCTAGTCTTTATACAATGATGATGTTGCTAAATTGATCAGAGTTAACCTAATGTTAGAACTTAAATAATTAGTTATACTGTGGGAAAGATAGTCAATCATTGCTCTAGTTAAGACCCCTTGACTTGACTTCAAACGTAGTAGTAATTTTGGTCTATTTTCGCACTTAAGGAGCTTGTTTTCTAGCCATTTGAGTATTTATTATTACATTTTTGGTATTTAGTAAAGTAGTAAAAATTAATAAAACAAGTGCTTTTAACATATTTATGAGTGTTTGTGACCTATTAGGCTGATACAGGCCTTAGGTAGTTCTATTTGTGTATTTGAGTGTGAAGGATGATGAATTATAGGCCCAGTGTATGTAGGAGCAAGGGACGATTGATGCACAAGTTTCCCAAGCCATCAAAGCATGAAACAAACCTAAGAGGACACAAAACATGTGTCATGTCGCGCTATGGGCCTTGTATGGCGTGACATAGGGTCGACGTGGTGCCCAAGTATTCCGGGGCTATTTTCGTCCCCACAATCAACTTTATACGAAGACTTAGGACGTACCTAAGACCTAATTTGGGCTACCAACACTCCTATAAATAAAACCTTAGGGGTTTGATGTAAAATATTCGTCTTAGACGCATTCAAAAACCCTTATAGTTTAGGAGTATGATTTAGATTAGATTTTCTATTATTTTCATAAATGTTTTGTTCTTTCTTCTTGGAATCGGTTTATAAAAAAATCTTTATAAAAACAAAAAGAAATCCTTAAAAAATTCGAGTAGCTTAAAAATTATAAAATTTTTAATTAGTTAAAATTGAAAATTAAAAATAATTAAAAAAACTTCAACTAAATGTTTATAACCTTAAACCAACAACATTACCTTTTAGTTACACCTTCTTCATCTTCTCCCCACTAAGTTTTTCCTAAAATTTCATGAATAAAACACTTAGATTATTTTACTTAAAACTCATAACCTTTTTTTTTAAAATTTTAATCACCATTTTATTCAACACACCAACAAATCAATATCTAAAGCCAGATTTAACCATGGCTTCTTCAAGTTTAAGTTTAAAATCAACACATCAAGTGAGGGAAATTTTCTTTCATTATTGTCTTAAGGCTTGAATATGATGTTCTAACACTTTTTGGAGCAAAGGAAGGAAATTCTATGAATATTCTAAATATAAAGAGGTTTTTTTTTGTAAAAAAGTGTTAAGTTTGCTTAACATAATTTATGTAAAATTAGTATAATAATTATAGAAAAATGTGTTTAACCATAGATGGGGTTAAATTAGTGTTAAATGAGTATAATAAGTAGTATTAAATTACTGCAAGGAAGTTTTAATTACATGATTTTGTGTTAAGTACATATGGTTGTTTAAGTAAAAAAATGAGTATGATTTATGTTAAATGAGTATAATAAGTGTGAGGGAGTGGTAATTACATGATTTTGTTGTTAAGTAGGTATCGGTGTTTAAGAACTTCGAGAAAAAAAGAGAGTATTGTAACATGCAAATTGGGTTTGATCATTTTTACCTAATTATTATCTTGATTGTAGAACGAGGGATGTGGGGTTTTTTTTCTGTTTGGTTAATGCTAACGAGAAGTGACAAACATCTGGTAAGAAGAAGATATGATTGAAGACCTATTACGTGAGAACATATTATTGAAAAAAAACCGAAGGCTAAAGATGGAAAATGCAAGATGCAATGAAATCATCACAAAAAATGAAAAATTATATCTTTATACAAAATCAACTTAATTGTTTTGCTTTTAGGTTTCTTGTATTTCTTCTTCTACGTAATTGATTGTATTGGCATAATTTACTATGGTCGTATGAATTAGGGATGTTTTTGTATCAACAATTATGTTAATTGTGTATGTTTTTGTGATGAATGAATGTTGAACTAAGTAAATTATGAAATTGTCAAAAATTACCTTTGTGAATTGTGTAAATAATTATGGTTTTATGGGCACATATCAATAAGAGATTGAACAATAATTGTTTTATGAGCATTCATAGAAGCTGGATTTAGATAACATAATGGATTGTTCAAATATTTCCATTAATATAGCATAAAAGAAGTTACATCAGAAAACAATATTGACCATTCTCACATATGGTTGGAAGAACAAATGCAAAAAATAAATAAACTTAAATTTCAACTAGACCTAATCAACTTCAAAAGAAATAAGTAAATATAGTAGCATAGCAGATTAAATCAACTTTTAAAATGCCTAGTCCTAATCAAATTCTCAATACAAGTTCCATTGGATAAAGTAATTTTTAGCAAAAGATAAAAGAGCATGACGAATAATGGCTTCCAATAACAATTTTAGATCAATGGACAAACTATTTGTTGATCACAAAATAAGATTGAGCTAAGCGACAACTATGGCTTCTAAATTCTTTGATTTGTTGGCTTCCTCATGTTGGTGTTTATACTTTCTTGAGTGGTTGGCAGCTCTTCATTGCTGGATTGTTTCCTCTTTCTAGAGTTTGTGCTTCTTTCGTAAGGCTGTTACTGGTTTGGTAAAGAGATCAAAGTCTCTCCAAGTAATCAGGCTACAAATAAAGGCATGCATATATTAAGTTTGAAAACTCGAGTTAAATAAATTGAATCAATGAAGTCAAGATGTTTACATTCAAAATCTATGCACCAGTTTTTTCATTGGTGTACAATCCCATTCCCATCAATATTTGTTTGCCCTTTCGTCCTACATTTCCCAAATTTGAAGGGGTTGCTGATGTTGGTTTTAGGGCTGGCTCATTCTCAGATCTCACTGAACATATTTGAAATATTTTTTATTATTGCATCAACATTTGTTAGTGCAGATCGAGAGGGAGCATCCTAGAAACAAATCAAGTGTCAGAAAAAATTTACTAAGGAAAGATAACATCAACCATTACATTATTGTGTATTACCTTAACTGTGTTGGAAGCTGCTGGTGTAGTGGAAATAAAGTGAAATGGGGTTGCATCCTCAAATTCAATCAAACTCTCATAAGGACCACCCTACAAAAAAAATGAATAGAAAGTTATTTTTTTTTACAGTATAGAAGATAGCTTAAAATAAACTTGAAGTAAATATTAAATACTTCAAAATTATGAGGAGAAGGTTCAGTGGAATAAGAGGCTAATGGAAGGCTTTGTGAAGCATTAACACATGTTGTTGAAGGGCTTGGTGGACCATCAATAGGGGATGTTAGTGGAGGGCTTGGTGCAATCTATATTGAAGCAATAAAGTATTTAGTAGAAAAAAAATTAATTAAGGAATATATCAAACTTGATGTAGTACTTACATTATTTCATACCATTTCTATCATCAATTCATAATATAAGAAATTTATCTATGCGTATTTCTATTTTATTTATTTTAGTCAAATTCTTGATATTCAATATCAACAATCACGAATCAAGTCATGAGACATTAAATCATCTTACCTAATTAGCTAGTATGATATAATCATGCATATATATTCATATGTATATATATATTGTACTCAAATAATAAAAGTACAAACCAAAATCGTAGTTACTTGTCAGTAACTCTCGTTTTTCTTTTCCCTCTCTACTGCCCGGCGTTGTCTTTAGCTACATTTGATAGTTCAATAGATAAATAATATCTGATTTCATCTAATTCACATTCAAATATAAAGTCAAACATATTTTTCATTTAACAATATGATACCCAATCTTCATTTTTAATCAATGTCATTTGATCTTCAAACTTACAATTTAATTCTCTTTCTAGAGTCTATTGACTTATTCATATTCAATTCAACCCCTAGGGCTTGCTTTTAACCAATTCCTAGGTGGCTTTTTCTACACTAACTACGGAATGTCACATTCATTGTTAGAGCAACTGCAATTTGCTTAAACCATGTATACACACTATTAATTATATTTGTAACATACCACACCTGGTTCGATTGCCGAACCCAAGCTACGGGAAGTTACTACTGATTACCTAAATGATTTTCTTTTCATCAGTTCACAAACATAATGCTCACATAATTTACAATACACACATAACATGATACGCATAACCTGCAACATGCTTAAAACATACATGGTGGACCATTCTGCGGACTGTTAAATGGCGGACTCTCTTGCGAATAGTTCAACTACAAATTGTCCTAAGGATAGCACGTCCTACGGACTCCTATACTATAAAATGTAAAACTAAATCTCATTTAATCATAAACCTTGTTCAAATAACATCCATACGGATACAAAACTATTACATGCATACATATCCAGAAATGGACTTGTAATGACCCAAATTTAAGGTTATCGAAACAGTGGTTTCAGGACCACAAATTCGATGAGAAAAAATTATTTTTATTATATTTATATGGCATACAATTTCACGAAAAGATTTTGTGAAAATTTCATTCAAAAATTTTGACGTTTGGGCACTCAATTTAGTCAAAAGGTCTAAATTGTAAAAAGTGAAAAAGTTGAGTTCTATATGTTAGAGGTGTCCAATTGTTATGAAATTTTAAATTGGAGGTCTTTATATGGTAATTAGACCATTTGTTAAGTTGGTGGACAACTTTGTTTTGAATAGTAAAATTAATTTCAAAAGTAAAATTTTATGCCCCAAATTTTTAAGTTAAGTAAAGTAATGCCTCGAGCTCGACTCCGGAAACGGTCTCGGGTAAGGGGTGTTACATTTTGTTGGTATCAGAGTAGGTTTAGTCGGTCCTCGAAATACTCAGCATGAATAAGAGTCTACCTATACATGCCATACTTATATTTTGATAGTGTGACGACTCTTGACGATTTTAAAATGTTTTCTTTTATAGTTATGGATCCCGAATGAGTTGACACTGATGAAGTAGAGAGTAATGGACCCGCTCCCGAAGAAGGGACGGTGCCACTAGATGTTAATGTTAGTGAAAGACCCATATCAGTTAGTCAGAGAGGAGGAGCTAGAGGAGCTAGAGAAGCCTTCTTCCAAGCTATGAATGATTGGTTTGCCGAGTTCATTCGTATGAATCCAGCTGTGAGACCTCCACCCCCTCATGATTCTCAGGTTCCCTATGTAGGTTCCTAAGCTGCAGGTATAGTTATCAGAGAGAGACCTCCAGTTGATAAGATCCGAAAACAAGGGGCTGAAGAGTTTCGGGCTACCAAAGATGATGATACCGATAAAGCTAAATTTTGGCTCGAAAATACTATCCGAGTTTTTGAAGAATTATCTTGTACACCTGAAGAATGTATGATGTGTGTTGTTTCACTTCTCCGAGATTCAGCCTATCACTAATGGAAGACTCTCGTGTCAGTGGTACCGAGTGAGAGGGTTACTTGGGATTTCTTTTAGGAAGAGTTCCATAAGAAGTATATCAGCCAGAGATTTATAGATCAGAAAAGGAAGGAGTTTCTTAAGCTAAAACAAGGTAAGATGACCGTGACTGAATATGAACGTGAATTTGTTAGACTTAGTAAATATGCCTGGGAATTTGTGTCCACCGAAACTAACATGTGTAAGAGATTTGAAATGGGCTTAATGATGACATCTGACTATCAGTGGGTGTATTGGAAATCAGAGAGTTTGTTGTTCTGGTGGAAAGAGCCTGTAAAGTAAAATATTTGTTAAAATAAAAAGAGAAGGCCAAAGTTGAAGTTGAAGTGCAATATACAAAAAAAGAGGCAAATTAGTAAATCATTTTAGTCTATGTCTAAGAGGCCTAGAGAGCTCTCTAGTGGATCAAATTTTCCAGCTAGATTTTCTAGTCGAAGCAGCAGCAGAAGATTTGAGGGTTCTAGAGCTCAAACCACTACAGTTGCAAGTACGGGCAGTACTCGACCTGCTAGGCCAGAATGTCCTCAATGTGGTAGACGCCATCCCGGAGAGTGCAGAGCTAGTGAAAATATTTGTTTTAGATGTGGTGCACCAGATCACTTTATTCGGGATTGTACTAAAACAGCTAAGAGAGAAGTTATACCCAGTGCGAGATCATGAAATGTTTCTACCAAAGGTAGACCACAGAGAAACCCAGGAGTAGGAGCGAATAACAGGGGTATGTCCAGAGACTCAGCAGTTAGATCAGATGTTAGAGCACCTGCAAGAACATATGCTATTCGTGCTCGTGAAAAGGCATCTTCCCCTGATGTAATTACCGGTACATTTTCTCTCTATGATACTAATGTTATTGCATTAATTGATCCTGGCTCTTCACATTCATACATATGCACAAAATTAGTATTTGTTAAAAATTTGTCTGTTGAACCTACTGAATTTATGGTTAAAGTCTCGAACCCCCTGGGCCAGTTTGTGGTGGTGGATAAAGTTTGTAAAAATTGTCCACTGATGGTAAAAGGTATTTGTTTTTTGGTTGACTTGATGTTATTGCCTTTCGATGAGTTTGATGTGATATTGGGCATGGATTGGTTAACTCAGCATGATGCAGTAGTAAACTGTAAACTGAAATATATTGTGCTGAAGTGCCTGGATGGAGAATTACTTCGGGTTAAATCTAATCAGATAGAGGAATTATCTGATGTGATTTCAGTGATGACAGCTCAGAGGTGTGTCAGAAAAGGGTATGATGTTTGTTTGGCATATGTGTTGGATACTAAGGTATCTGAGTCAAAGATACAAGCAGTGCCAGTTGTATGTGAATTTTTTAATGTATTTCCAGAGGAATTACCGGGGTTGCCACCAGAAAGAGAAGTGGAATTCTCTATAGATCTGAATCCAGGAACTACCCTAATTTCCATAGCTCCATATCGTATGGCTCCTACAGAATTAAAGGAGTTAAAGACGCAATTACAGGAACTTGTTGATAGAGGTTTTGTTCGTCCGAGTCATTCACCTAGGGTGCTCCAGTTTTGTTTGTGAAAAGGAAAGACGCGTCTTTGAGATTGTGTATCGACTATCGACAACTCAATAAGATAACTATAAAGAATAAGTACCCGTTGCCTCAAATTGATGACTTATTTGATCAGCTGAAAGGTGCCACAGTATTCTCGAATATTGTTCTCCGATCGGGTTATTACCAGTTACGGGTAAAAGAGCTAGATGTGCCAAAGACAGCTTTCAAAACCAGGTATGTGTATTATGAGTTTCTAGTTATGCTGTTTGGGCTGACTAATGCACCTGCAGTATTTATGGATTTGATGAACTGAATATTTAGACCGTATTTAGACAAGTTTGTAGTAGTTTTCATTGATGATATTTTAGTCTATTCTCGAGAAGAAAATGAGCATGCAGAACATTTGAGAATAGTATTGCAAATTCTGCGTGAAAAGAAGCTTTATGCTAAATTCAGTAAATGTGAATTTTGGCTTCGAGAGGTGGGTTTTCTCAGACATATTGTATCTGCAGAAGGCATTAGGGTAGATCCGTGTAAAATCTCAGCTATTGTCAATTGGAGTCCACCGAAGAATTATCTGAAGTTAGAAGTTTCTTAGGTTTAGCTGGCTATTATCGGAGATTTATACAGGGATTTTCTATGATTGCTTCTCTGATGACCCGTTTATTACAGAAAGATGTTAAATTTGAATGGACAGATAAATGTCAGCAAAGTTTTGGCCGATTGAAGAAATTGTTGACGGAAGCACTTGTGTTGGTACAGCCTGAATCGGGTAAGGAATTTATTATTTATAGTGATACATCATTAAATGGTTTGGGTTGTGTCTTGATGCAAGAAGATAAAGTAATATAGCCTATACTTCAAGACAACTTAAGCCACATAAAAGAAACTACCAGGTACATGATCTTGAATTAGCTGCTATTGTATTTGCATTGAAAATATGGCGACATTATTTGTATGGTGAAAAGTGTCATATTTATACTGATCATAACAGCTTGAAGTATTTGATGACACAGAAAGATTTGAATTTGAGACAACGCAGATGGCTAGAATTGATAAAAGATTATGAATTGGTTATTGATTATCATCCGGGTAAGGCTAATGTTGTAGCTGATGCTTTGAGTCAAAAATCTCTATTTGCTTTACGAGCTATGAATGCCCGGTTGTCACTGACTGATGATGGTTCAATCACAACTGAAATGAAGGCTAAATCGATGTTTCGTCAACAAATATGTGAGGCTCAGAAAAATGATGAGAAGTTACAGGCTAAGCGGGTACATTGTGAATCCGGTAATGATTTAGAATTCCAGATTGGGACTGACGGTTGTTTATTATTCAGAGGTAGAGTATGTGTGCCGAAGGATACAGAGCTCATACAGAAGATTTTACACAAGGCCCATAGCGGTACTATGTCTGTACATCCGGGGAGTAATAAAATGTATAATGATCTGAAAAAGATGTATTGGTGGCCGGGTATGAAACGTGATATCTCTGAGTTTGTGTCAGGGTGTTTGGTATGTCAATAGGTTAAAGCTGAACATCAAGTGTCTTCGTGATTACTTTAGCCAATCACTATATTGGAATAGAAATGGGAAAGAATCACTATGGATTTTGTATCTGGGTTACCGATGTCTCCGAAGAAGAAAGATGCCATTTGGGTAATTGTCGACCGATTGACAAAGTCCGCGCACTTTATTCCGGTATGTATGGATTATTCTTTAGATAAATTGGTTGAATTGTACATATCTGAGATTGTCAGACTACATGGAGTGCCAGTCTCTATTATATCAGATAGAGATCCCCGATTTACATCTCGCTTCTAGGACAAATTGAAAGAAGCTTTGGGTACTTAGTTGCGTTTCAGCATTGCATTTCATCCTTAGACAGATGGCCAATCTGAGCGTGTAATTAAGGTATTGGAAGATATGTTCCGATGTTGTATATTAGAGTTTGAAGGTAATTGGGAAAGGTATCTACCTTTGATTGAATTTTCTTATAATAACAGTTATCAGTCCAGTATTGAAATGGCTCCATATGAAGCTTTGTATGGTAAAAATATAGAACACCGTTATATTGGATAGAGCTCAGTGAAAAGAAGATATATGGGGTTGATTTGATCCGGGAAACAGAAGAAAAAGTAAGGCTGATTTGGGATAGTCTAAAAGCAGTTTCCGATCGTCAGAAGTCATATGCTGATCTTAAACGAAAAGAGATTGAATTTTAGGTGGGTGATAAAGTATTCTTAAAAGTGTCTCCTTGGAAGAAAGTTCTCCGGTTTGGTCAAAAAGGTAAATTGAGTCCAAGATTTATCGGACCATATGAAATCATAGAAAAAATTGGACCGGTTGCTTATCAATTGGCATTACCACCGGAACTCGATAGAATTCATAATGTTTTTCATGTATCTATGCTACGAAGGTATCGATCAGATCCTTCACATGTTATTACTCCGACAGAGTGGAGATTCAACCGGGTATGACTTATAGTGAAGAACCGGTTAAGATATTAGTACGGGAAACAAATGAGCTTAGAAACAAAAAGATAAAATTGGTGAAAGTATTATGGAAAAAGCACGAGATTGAGGAAGCGACATGGGAATCGAAAGAGACAATGAGGAAACAATACCCGAATCTCTTTACTGGTAAGATTTTCGAGGACGAAAATCCTTAAAGGGGGGAGAGTTGTAATGGCCCAAATTTAAGGTTATTAGAACAGTGGTTTCGGGACCACAAATTTGATGAGGAAAAATTTATTTTTATTATATTTCTATGGCCTACAATTTCACGGAAAGATTTCGTGAAAATTTCGTTCAAAAATTTTGACGTTTGGGCACTCAATTTAGTCAAAAGGACTAAATTGTAAAAAGTGCAAAAGTTGAGTTCTATATGTTAGAGGTGTCCAATTGTTATGAAATTTTAAATTGGAGGTCTTTATATGGTGATTAGACCATTGGTTAAGTTGGTGGAAAGCTTTATTGTGAATAGTGAAATTAATTTCAAAAGTAAAATTTTATGCCCCAAATTTTTAAGTTAAGTAAAGTTATGCCTCGAGCTCGACTCCGGCAACGGTCTTGGGTAAGGGGTGTTACAGGACTAGTGCCCTTTTCATTTACAACATCAAAAGATGAACATAATTAACTTCAAACTTGAAAGTTCACATGCTCATAGCCACCTATATACATGCCACAACCCAAGCTAAATTAATAGAGTCTACCAAATCTCTAGATGAATAGTGTGAGCTTTTTACGTATCCTATCGATGCGACTTGAACGTCCAAAATCTACAAGAAATGTAACTACACAAGAGTAAGTATTATGAGTACTTAGTAAGCTCATATAAGATCAAACATTAACTTACCTCACACACAATTTAAAAGTTAATCTAATATGCATTCGTGGTTTACCAAACAAACCAACACCATTTTTAACATAATGAGTGAACACTTTATTAACATATTGTATATCAAGTACGCCATATGATATGTTAACACTTTCATACCTGATTCATTCCCATTCATTTTTAATAGAATAAGTGTAGACACTTTATCAATCACATGGAATAACAAGTATGCAACATGATATGTTAATACTTTTATACCCGATTCATTTTCATTCATTTTTAACATAATAAGTGCAAACACTTTATCGGTCACACAGAATAACAAGTGCGCAACATGGTATGTTAATACTTTCATACCTGATTGTTTTATAATACCCGATGAAACATTGTAAAAGAGAGAGGTGTCCTTTAACCCTTTTTTTTTACTCCACTAGTTTACTATTATCTTCCTCCAACTGTTTGTGTAGTTCACGAGCCCTCTCTAGGGCTCCCATGGTGGACTAATAAGCATTCAATACTCTATCTTTTTTGCTTCTCTTCGCTAATACCTTCAGTGAACCCCACATTAATCATCCTAGCTTCAGTCAGAGCCACTTGAAGAGACAATACGAATTCCTTCAGTAATGGCTTCTTCACATAGCTAGACGATGCAAAAGGGAAAGCATAATCCTTTGCTTATTGAGTCATTAAATCTTTCCACTTTCTACCCACCTCAGTAGGGTAGTAAAGAAACTTTTGTACACTTAAGTGGTCACGCTAGGAAAATAATGTTTGGGCTTTGCCACCAGTAGACATAAAATTCAATGAACCCTCAGGAGGACCATGTTTAACAATCACACCAAAGACGTCTTGACTTGATAGTTTTGAAAGAGGTGGGGACATTGGTGGAGAAAGAATCACGAGAGGACTGTAACAGTGGTCACCACAATACTAGATGACGTTGCGCGATTCTTCCTCTTCTCGGTGAAGTTCCCTCAAAGGACTACCTTCATCTTCACTTCTTAATACAATGTTGGTAGCTGTAGAAGTATTCTTTTGTTTCTTTCAATTACTCCTACTTCCTTCCTCAGTAGAAGCGCCAGAAGGAGCACCTCACACATTCTGCATAAAGGACCATACGCCCATGTATTTGTTGATCTCTCTAGACAAACTTGTTAATTACCTTTAAAATTCTTCAACGGTGCGAGTTGTGCCTACATCACAAATAAGTCTATTGTCAGTACCAAAGTAATCATATGGGTGTTCGTATTACCTTCTTGATCTCCTGTAGATTTGGAGGACCACGGACGAGGTTTTAATTTACAAAAAGTGTAAAAATAATTATTAGCCTACTTCATTTTTCCTAAAAGGATAAGTCCCAACTCATCGATAGCTCAATATGGAAAACAGAAATCAAAGACGCCTCCTCTTATTGACCACAATCATCGAAATAAGAAATTGTGACCCACCATGAGAAACTGGAGAACTGCCCTAGAGCTATCCAATACGCATCAAGAAGATGGCAGAAAAAAAAGGGTGGAAAGGAAGGTGAAAACTCACTTCTAATATGTGCAAAGGAAGTAGGAAACAACATTCGGTATCACTCAATCGCCTTGAGCCTTCAACAATTGAGAAGTCATAGGTAAAATTGGGTAGTTGAATTTCTCGAATGGCCAAATGACAACTCATTTCTTCATGCTTAGTGGTACAAGCATATATTTTTGCCTCCACAAGAACATTGGCTTCATGACATTTCAAGTGTTCATTCCCTGAGCCACCGTGATTACTTTGACCACTACTGATACGATCCCATCCAAGGATTCAACCAAATCTGCTTGCAAACCAATCGAGTTACCGACGGGGCCAATTACTCGTGCTCGAGCCAAGAAATTCAAAGAAGCTATCTTGGGCTTTATTGATCAAGTTTGGGGAGAAGCTTTGACCGGATTCATTGATCGAGCTTGGGAATGCTCGACATACGCTTCATGCAACCTACTTCAAACCAATTTCAATTTTAGTTAGCTAATTCAGCTACTAGACTAAGACTTAAGCTATTTTAGTTATTTTAGTCATCATTAATTTCAGATTTAATTATGTCATAATCTGAGCATCTTTAATATGTTTTAAGTCTATTAATTATGTCCTATTTCGTACAGCATTAATATATGTCTTAAGTTAGACATTTTAATTGTGTCCTAGCTTAGTACAAATTAAATTATGTTCTATTTTGTCTTAATATTACATTTAACCGAGTCTTTAATTTGTTCTTCAGGTTTATCACATAGGCGGCTGGACATACATGCATGGTTCAGATTCATTGGAGCTCATTTATGAAAGATCATGCACCCGAACATTCATGTATACTGAAGCTGTTGGGTACACTCTTCCAATTGACCATTCATGAAAAGTTATGGCAATTATTAAGCCTCACTTGAACTGATCAGCCAGCTGCTTTTGTTCACACCCAATAGACTGTCTAACTCCTGATGTTCACACCCAAGGTACCGTCCAAGTCCATATGTTCACACTAAGGACTTTTCAGATGCCACATGATGCATTCACAAGCTGCTTGTATATTCAGTGAATCAAGGAGGCATTTACTTAAGCTCATAAATACTCTAGACCGACCAAGCTCCTTGCTTGTTCAGCTCAACTCCTAAGTCCATTCCATTGGCTACTTGAGAACTCCAATTGTCAAAGCTGATGGCAACCTTCATCAATCAAACTCTTCAAGGAATTAATCAGCTGAATCAATTGAATTCTAGCTTCATTTAATTTGATTACATCTTGTCTATTCGGCTGGTACTTTGTAGCCTATAAATAGTTGGCTTTTAACTTGTAGCAAAGACTTTTGATCATTTTATGAATTATAAACTATTTGTGAGTTGTTCAACTCTCATTGTTTTCTTGTGACTCAAATTGACTTATCTAGCTTGTTTAGTGGCGTCAATCTGTTTCTGTTTGTGAACTTATCACTCCAACGAGTGTGGCGTTCAACCTATACCGACTGGTTCCTTACTCCAATAGATAGTGGGTCACGGTTCTATCCTTTTACCATTGTCGCCTTAAGAGGTCAATAAGAATTGGGTCTTTATTTCTTAATATTGGTTCATTCTTCAGCTGTTAAGTTCAACGTCCATCCATCCATCAACCATATCAACTTTCTATTTTACTTTGTTAAACCAAACGGAAACCTTGCTAATTAATTTTATGATCGAGACACAAGCAATTCGATTCAACCCATGAATACGAGATCGCATCAGCTACGACCACCTCCTCTTGTCCTAATCATCATAACCAACTAAACCTAGAACGACTAGGAGTATTTGAAAATTTTAAGAAGTTTACCTCTGAATCACGACTCTCCTTCTCAATGACATCTCTTAAAAAATTTCAAATCCAAACGGTTCAATACTTAGGGTTAAAACCAGGTCCTTTTAAAGAAATTCAAAGCCTAACGATTCGCATGTCCAAGAATGAATGTCCAATGAACTTCATACAGTTGTACCTCCCTTTAGCACATGGTAAAACGTATACAATAAGTTTCATTCTAAAAAATCCCCCACTTTGTTTAGCCAAGTTCTTAGAAGAGTTGCTTTATAACTCTTATTCGAACTAGGTGAGGGACAAATTGTTATGATGTTTGTCATTACTGACCCCTTACTCCCTTACCTGATTGAGATTGATCCAATCCTCTTTACTTTAGTAGTGATAGCCTGGATAGATCATTTACACGAGTTTGCATGTTGTAGGTTCACATCATTATGCAAATGAACCCACACTTAGGGAACACATGTTAATCTTAGAATAGGGTACGTGTTGACATGCATGGAGCCTACCTAGGTTGTCGCATCTAAAAACTGTATCATATAAATAAGAAAATTAGCCATGATAAATCATTTAAAAAAAACAAATTTTATTAACTCTTGAAACCATCTAAATTATCCATATTAACTCTTAAAAAAAATGGGATATGTTTATAGTCGAGTAAATACCAAATTAAGGTGAAGAAGAAGATACGTTACATATAAGCAACAAAATTTATTTTTTAGATAAAATACTTTGACAGTTGATTACTTAAAATTTAATTAAGAGTGATTTTAGTTTAAATAAAATTAAATATCCAAATCTCAAAACTATAATTAGAGTGTGTTATTCATAAATGAAAATTTTGAGATAATTTTTTAAATTCGATTATATGAATATTAATTAAGATTTAATTAGAAAGATTAAATATTTACATTACATTTTTGCCTAAAATTGTTTTTTAAAGCCTGATTGTTGTTTAACTATTTTATATAAGAATGGGAAATATAATATATATTATCACCTAAATTAATTGAATGGAGTAAATTTTTAAAATTACATAGAAGTTAAATATTCACTTGAAAAAAATTATTATGTTTTAATTTTTAACAATTAAAAAACGAATTATAAAAAGTAAATTAAAAAGACAATTTTAACGGCCAACAATTTAAAGGAGAGCACATTAAAATTCAAGGTTTGAGTCGTAGTGTTAAAAGTCCCCTCCACTTAAGCTTTGATTGTAAAATGGAAAAATGGTTGGAATGAGAGGAGGGTGAGGGAGATTTATGGTGATTTAGTGGGGGACCAAGTTTGTAATATTCCCATTATCCCTGATGGTCCGAACGATTCTCGTATTTGGTTTCATAGCCCGTTTGGTAATTATTCCACTAAATCTGCTTATTCGTGGTTGACTCTCAGGCATGTGGGGCTGGGGCCTCACCGGTTCTTCTGGAAGATGGTGTGGAAGTTGCAAACGTTGCCTAAGATCAGAATTTTCTGCTGGCGTATTGGGCATGATATTCTCCCCACTTATGAAAAAATTTCAACTATCAGAAGGGATTTCAACAGCGACTGTCCGAGGTGTGGAAGAGACAAAGAGACCCTTATCCACGCGTTGAAAGATTGCCCTAAGGCTCGGGCAGTGCTGGTGCATGGGGGTTTGAATAGTAATCTGCTGGAAGGTAACCACTGCCGGGGTGTGGACTGGATCGAAGAGGTGGCTCGCTCGCTGGATGTTAAGGCTCTCTCGGAATTTGTTACGGTCCTTTGGAATATTTGGAATTGCAGGAATAACAAGTGTTTCGGAATTTGGAGGAGGAGGCCAAAGTAACGTGGGAGAGAGCTACTGCGTTGAGCCATGACTTTCGCATTTTTAACTTGCTGAAGGAGCCGGCTCTGCCAAAGCCTGCTGTAAAGGAGGGATGGCGTAAGCCGAACCAAGGGAGGGTAAAGATTAACTTTGATGCAGCGGTAAAAGATCGGAAGACCAGCTTTGGAATTATTGCTCGTGACCACGAGGGTTTTGTCTTGGGGGGTCGTGCTGGGGTGTTAAACAGAAGCTACAGTGCGGAATGGGCGGAGTTTTACGCGCTGGAGGAGAGCGTTAATTTGGCTAAGGAAAATTTGTGGGCCCGGGTGGATTTTGAGTCTGATTGCACTAGCCTGGTTAATCGCCTCAGAAGACCGAATGTTGACTTGTCAACTTTGGGCTACTGCATTCGGGATTTGCTTAGTAATTTGAATCCGAGCTTTAGTTTTAATTTCAAGTGGGCCCCCCGCTGCTGTAATAAAGCTGCTGATCAGCTTTGTTGTTTGGCTTTCACTAATAATTGTACTGAAATTTTTGATTTGGATTACCCGAGGGAAATCCACAATATTGATGCTATTAATTGAGGTGGCCTTTGTGCCTTTTCTTTCAAAAAAAAAAATTGTAAAATGGAAAAAAATTTAATCATTTTACTTTAAAAACTGAAAAGGAAGTTGAAAATATAATCTATATTATCTTAACATATAAATTTTAAATTTAAATCAATTAAAGCTTAAATATTTAAATATTCACATGAAAATTAAATACTCATTTGAAAAGATTATTAGTCTTTCTTTAGAATTTTAAAAAAATAGAATAACTAAAGTTTAAAGCAATAATCTTATGTTACCTTTATGAAAATCATAAATGCTAAAGTCATTTTTAATCTTATTTATTTTTATTGGACTTTTAGGTAAAGGGATGGTAATCGTATTAAAAATTATGCCAAGTACACTAAAACAAAAGAAGAATAAAGCACGTATCTCTACTGCTTAGAAGTGAAAGACGCCTACTAATCTCAATGTGCCTTTCACTTACTGCATATTCGGTTTACTGAAATAGAATAGAGCTGTAATAGAATAAAGCTGTAATGGAATAGAGTTGTAATCAGTAATTCAATTGTTTAGTTGAATGTAATGGAATATAACTGTAATAGTGTTCTTGTGTTTGGTTGAATGGAATAGACTTGTAATAACATAAGAAAAAATTAAAATGACCAGGATGCCCTCAGTAAAATTCTTTTTAGGTAGATGATTATTCTTTTTAAATTTTAATAAGATCATTATTAAATATAATTTAATAAAAATAATATATAATTTAATGACATTCTTAATATAATTATTTTTATATTAAATTATATTAAAATATTTAAAATATTCTATTTACTACATTTTAAAATAATACACTATTATTTGAATCAAGTACTTCTCAAGTTATCTCCATTATAGTTGGCACACAACAAACACATGGTTAGAGTAGTGCATTTGCATGGCTTATTATGATATTTAAACCTTCAAATCACAATCACTTGCACTACACCTACTAGAATAGGAGGTCAAGTTTATGACATAAAATGTTGTTTCATTAGAAAAGAAAATTCAAATTTAACATTGCATAGATTGCAGTTCATCAACAAGATATGAACAACTTTAATTTTACTTTTCTTCCTCATTAGTGTCTGAATCAAGGAGATAACAAGAAACACAGAAAACAAATTCTATGTTATTTACTCTAATTCGTGTAAAGAAGGGTCTTGGTTACAGGGAAATATAAAAGAAAAGGTTTAAAAGAAATCTATAAGGAAAATTTATTTTGTGCATCATCGAAATTCGCCATTTATGTGCGAGATGTATCATTGTGTTTAGCTATCATTCGACTACTCAACTATGCCATGCGGAAGATACATCCAATTCAACATCCTCTTCCCACCAAGTAGAAGTATGCAATAATTCATGATTTGGTTGATTAGCTGATTAGATTTTCACGATGCTTAATCTCTACTATGTAATATATGTATATTTATGTATATAAACTGAATTTCCCATCTTGTTTCCTAAGTTCCATGGAATCAAATTCATCAAAAAAGAAGAGGCAAGGTGCAGCAACAGCTGCTTTAGAGAAAATATCTCGAACCTGAGTTGCCCTCTTGCCTTTTGCGTCCCTTGATTGCACGGAAATTTTCAATTTTATTCAGTTCAGCGAGTGACTAACGTGAGAAGCTGCAAATATAAGGGAATTTAGTATGTAAGGGACAAAGACCTATGCGGCTGCAGATCACTTTGAATCTAGAAACTAACTGTAGATTCCATACAATATCTATTTTTCGGCTTCTGAAGCTGACGGTCTTGCCTTGGAAGCAATAGACTTCAGAACAGTATCAGTTATGGCTGGCATTTTTCCACGCTCATTGCTATTTGCGCTACTCAAATGTTCATGAATCGCAGCGAACTGTGCATCTGAGAGAATAGCTAGGAGATCAGCTCCGCTAAATCCTTCTATCATATATGCTATGGCATCTAAATCAACATCACTGGCCAATGGCAATTACATTATATGCGCAAAAACAAAGTATTACAAAGGAAAGTAACACTAAAACATTCGATCAAGGTAGTTTCTAGTTTGATATATATAGCAAATCACATTACGCTATACTATGCTGCTTGAATTGTTCATTTATGTTCCACACATATTTGGACACGTATATACAAGTTATTTCTCCAAATATACGAAAATTTTTAAATTTTGAGTAAATCAGTGACAGATATACATCAAAATCCAACATTGACCACTTAATCCTGATAACAAAGCTGATACATGTGGTTAAAATTTGGTGCTACTTGAAAAGCTATCTTATTTGGGTATGCATCTCATGTCAAAATCGATCACATGAAGATAATAATGAACCAAACTCAACATTGTTGGGATTAACTAAAGATTAAGAATAGATACTAGCAAAATAATACAATTGGATTCCATGAGAACTAACCTTATTGCAGCAAATACAAATACACCAGTCAAAACTTCAACACCATCTAATTCAGTTAGGAACTATTTGAAAGCAAAATAACAATGAGAAAGACATCAAAAGTTAAGGCAAAATAATAAAACGCAGCAAGCAAAAAGATACTAACTTGTTTGACAACTCGATTAGTTACTCCAGTGTTGTCATGTCCTCTTTTAGGGGCAATGGAATCAAATTCATCAAAAGAGAGGAGGCAAGGTGCAGCAGCAGCTGCTTTAGAGAAAATATCTCGAACCTGGAACAATATTGAGAAGTATAACAATATTCAAATCAGCTCGTACCAAGATTCAAAGCAGCAACTGCAGGGTGAGAAAGCATAACAACATTCAAATCAGCTCCTACCAAGATTCTACCTGGGAACCTAAACTGTCATCCATCTTTTTACAAACCAGACTAAATCTATCAAAAGAAAGAATTACAATGCCTTTGGAATAAAATATTAACAGTACAAAAGGTACAGGTTTATTTATCATATTCTCTTCACATGAACAAAAAAGATAAGCACGCTGGGGACAATAGATACAAATAAGTTCACATTCTGGATTACATTAGAAGTGATACGAGATCAAAGGCCCGACAAATGCGTTCCAAACTAAATGGGACCATCCAGGAGTTTGTTAGTAAGGCCTTAGATGCGTACACAAAAGAAAGGGAAAATCAAGATTTCAAATATTGGGAATCTTGGTCCAAGACACCAAATCTTGCAGCCAAAGCGCATTGGATCTCCATTACGAGCATCAACGATTCAATTTCGGTAGGAGATGGATCACAAGCCCAAATTCTTGAGGGCAAGGCCCAATAAGAAGATTCCAAGCCCAATCAAGAAATCCACCCATACTTAGTTGAAAATCAGGCCAAATTGTCAAAGTGGCCCAAGTTGTAAAGTTTTATTTTTATTTATTTATTTATTTATTTATTTTATTTAGTTTAAATTTTTATATTCAGTCCAAGAGTCCCAAATAAAAGACCCTTGGCCGAATTTCCATATTAAAATAATTATGAGTTTTTTTTAGTTTTAGTTTTAGTGTTCTAATTAAATTAGGAAAACATTTGAAAGGCCTATTTATATGGCTTGGCCAGCCACCCTACATTACATTACAATTACATTGAAAATTTCAGATTTGATTTGAGTGAAAATTCTCTTTGAGTTCTTCAAGGATTTTCTCTTGAGTTTTCTTTAGAAGTTGTTTTAACAATCTTTTTGATTGTGGGAGCCATCTTCAACCTTCTTCTTGCCATTGATATTCTTTGGAGGGAAGATTAGAGCCGTTTGAAGGGAGTTGTGAGATCTTTCGAGATTTCAAGGCTTCTTAGGACTTATCTTTTAATTTCTTACTGTCAATTCTTTCTTTATTTCTGCTTGTGCCGAATCTTTATCTAATTTATTTTCTGTTCTTATTGTGTTTTCAGCCTTTTTCTATCTTAAGGAATTAGCCCAAAAATCCCCAATTTCTAGGGTTCTTACCGATTCATCCATACTCTTTTTTGGGAGAAATTAGATTGCCGAAATTTGGGGAAAACTATCTGGGTGTTCAATTGGGCAGAATCGCAATCTCTTCTAGGGTTTCAAGATTCCTTATTAACACTTATTTCTATTCTCTATTTGATTCTTTACTGTTTTGGGGATTTTATTTCAGATCTGAAAATTCAAAAAATCTAATCTTTTAATTTTCTGTTTCGTTTCAGATCTAATTGTTTAGGGTTTTCGTAGGAGTTTCTCGTGACTTGGCAACTCGATCTTGGTCCGCGCGCAACCCCGTATCAAGAAGGTAATCCAAATATTGATTAAAAATAATTATAGGAAATTTAGAAGCCCGAATATCATTGAGACCACCAACATTGTCCCAACCAGAGCGACCAACATCAAGAGCTGATTTAGTTATGTCACCCATGGCAACTAGAAGGAACTCATGCATAGCATGAGACAAATCATCCCTAACTAGCATGGGGTTCATGTGTTTTTCGGAACCAGAATAAGAAGGCAAAAATCGGCCAGCATGAACAGCTCTATCAACCAATATTTTTTGAAATAATAAAATTAATTAGTATAAACTTTTACCCAAAATTTTAGGATAAACAATGGGAAGAGTATGCAATCTCATTCCCTAAATAACACAGTATGCAACTTATTATATCCAATTTAAACTACATGCAGATTAAAAACGTAGTGAAAATTAGTAACAAGAAGGATAAAAATGTCAGTAATATAGAGAAGTAACAAATTTATCCAGAGGGGAAAAAGAACATTAATGAAAAAGAGATACAAGACAAAAGTACGTACACACACAAGAAACAAAAATACCAGATCATACGCATCATATCCATCACAAAAATACCAGTTCTATCATCTGGATTTTAACCAGTTGGTTAATGAAAAAAGTCCGAATACCAAAATCTACAATTTCTAACCCTATCCCAATCTGCAATCTTTGCAACTAAAAAAATTCCATTTTTCTTCAAAATTCAAGAAAATTATGGAAAATCATTACTTAATGTGAACTAGATTTCTCAATATTCTCTGGGTCTTTTTTATAACAATGATAATTGAAAAAAATTTTCAAAAGAAAAAAAAAACAAAACCAATAATACAAACATAGTTGAAATTATAAAACAAGAAGAGGAAGAAAAAAGGGGAACTTACAGAGATTCTCACAAGGGAAAGGAGGTAGCTTTGCGGAGGCGGGGAACAAGTCAGAGATGAATCGACGGTTCTCAATGATAGAATCAACGGAGGCACCACTTTTACAGCAACGATGAAATTGACGAACGATGGGTGAACAAAATACAGGGTCAAATTGTCTGGGGGAAAATTTTTCTATTCCGTCCGTTGTTGAATAGGCTATTCTTAGCCCCCTTCACCGAATGATGATTCGGTAAATCAAATGAATAGGAGAGGAATAGCCATTCGCCGAATGAAGAAAACAGTGAAGCAAACTATAGCTTAACTGTTCATCCAAGAATAAGGAAGGAATGGCTATTCCATTCCCTCCAACCAAACGTGGCCTTATAGTTTGAGTTGAGAAATTTGGCTTGCAGATCCTACATGCATGAAGACAGTCCATGATTGTCTTGAAACTTGCATCGCACAGTATTACTGCCGGTAAACTTAGAAAATTTCTGCTGCTGTACCCATCATTTATGGTTTAATAACTTTGCTATAAAAGTTTGATCATCCCATTTTTCCAATGAACTCTGGATAAAGTTAAATGTTCATAATATGCCAATGATAGAGCGTTTGTGCTGGTTATATGTAGTCTTTGCTTCACCCTATTATGGAATCCAAATTGACAATAACCAATCAACAAGTACAACCATAGTTTAGAATCACCTGTGCACTTCATATGAGCACCCGTGCTATACAGCCAACATACTGCACCAAACACCATATTTTAAAAAAATACATGATATTTTATTCTATGGCATTCTCAAGTACACTTTAAACAAATGAAAAATAAAGCACATATATTTCAACATCATTGCATATATATATAACTGTACAGTAACATTGCATTAATTGTAAAAGACAATGGAGGTTGTAGCATTGATTGGTACAACAAGTCATTACTGAATTCGAATGTTTGGAATGTGAGCGATCTTGGGCCATTCCGAGCCACTCTCCTTGGTGCAATTTTCCTTTAATTGGGGACACTTGTTGATTTCAAGTCTCTGCAATTTGGATAGTCGTTTCATGGCGTCCAAAGAAGGAAAGTGCATCAAGTTGTTGCAGTTCCAAATCTGAAGTCGTTGAAGAGATGAGAAGTTCCCCAACCACTCTGGCAATACTTGAACTCCATTGAAGTTCCACAGTTCAAGAGACTTGAGGGAAGCAAGGTGCTGAAGCTGAGATGGAATCGACTTGAGATTTTTCCATCCATATAGTTCCAAATATTCTAGGGATGCATGGAGATGGTGGAGTGAAGTGAGACCTTCAAATTCCTCAAGCTGTTCTGAGAATCCACCTATATGCAATGTCTCAAGGTTGGTGAGGCAACCTAGGATCTCTCCTGGAAGGCAAGTCAGCTTCTGGCAAGATGTAATTGATAGAAAAATAAGAGAACGCAGTTCCCCTACATCTTGTGGAACAAAGCTCAGACTGGGGCAATTGTGGATGTTCAAATTTCCAAGAGATGCACATGATTCTATCCCACTAGGCAGACATGACAACCTTTCACAATCCTTGATGGTTAGATCTGTAAGAGAAGAGAAGCCTTGTATGCTTGGCATGAATCTCAAATTCGGACAGTCGCATATTCTTAACTCTTTGAGACACGTAGATAGCCCTTCCATAGTTGGTATAGATCCTAAATTCAGACAAGCTTGGATATGTACTTCTTTAAGACGAGAGGAGGCAGATAGTCCATCCCCTAAAGTACTTATTTCACTGCAATACGAAACTTGGAGCACCTGAAGAGATGGAAGTTTTCTCTGTATCGGGTCACTTTTTAACTTGGGACACCCGGAAACAATCAACTCCTCAAGGCAAGGAAATGCAGCCACACCTTCTCGCTCTATTATCACTGAATCCAAATCATCTACCCATTCTTCCAGGCTCTCCATTTCCACTAAGATAAATCTTCTCAAAGCTGGAAATGATGTGGTTGCCTCACCCTGACCATTGAAATAAAATTCACGACCTATCCTCTTCACCTTCTTCATTTCATCGATTTCAAGCACAGTTAGATTACATAATTGGCCGAGACATGGAAGATTAAGGCATTCCCTGCAATTGATTAGTTTTAACTTCACCAAATTGTTGAGTGGAAATGGGAGATTAGAACCATGTACACTACTTGACAGCCACGAAGGTAAGTCATCTCCCCAATAATTCACAATGGTTAGACCTTTCAGATTCGAGCAAGGCTTGAGCCCTTCCAGTACTTCCTTATCATTTATGGGGCATTCTCTTTTGTAGCTCCATTTCAGTTTTAGCTTGTACAATTTGGTCTTTGCTTCCATGTTTGCTCTGCTGGCTTCTGCATTATCTTTTACATCTTCAAGGTTGCATATCTTCAATTTTCCTCTAAGCTGGCTTAAGCATCCAAGTTCGCTAACCAGGCATCCCTTTTCCATGTCCACAAAGAAGAATGGTAACGTTTGAAGACAAGTCAAGCGTCCAATATCAACTGGCATTAACTTTTCAAGATCAAAATAGATATGCCTCAGGCTAACTAGATTTCTCATTCCTTTAGGAAGATGTTCTAGAGAACACTTCAAAAGTCTCAAGGTCTGCAAATTATAAAGCTGAGTGAAGGACTCTGGTAGTTTGGTGATATTAGTTGCTGAGATGTCAAAGAATCTTAAATGCTTTAATTTGCCCAAGGAACCTGGCAGTTTTTTTATGTGAACTCCAGTTAATTTTAGAGTCCTTAAGCTTTTGAGATTTCCTGGAAACCTGCAAAAAATGTCGACATTCAAAAACAAAGAGTGCAACTTGTGTGCAGCATGTTCTAAAATGGTTGGCACCGATTCCCCATAAAAGACAACACTCATATGTCGAATACAAGAAGTATCAACCATGGAGTCGTTATACAAAACCTTGGTTTCTTCTTTCGATACAAACACTGCAAGATCATGCACTAAATCATGCATCTTACAAACTTCAATGTTCCCATAGGCATCCCTTTCCACATCTTGGAACAAGGAATTTGATAAGAGAGCTTTAAATTGCATATTACCAATATCCTCCATGGCCATATTCCCTTCTTTGGATGGATCAAGAAATCCATTGGCCATCCAAAGCTGAATCAACTGCTCCCGTTCGATGTAAACATCCCTGGAAAAATTTGAACAGTATGCAAAACACCGCTTCAAAGACGGTGAAGGCAGGCGATCGAAGCTTAACTTTAGCACATGCAAAATACCATTGTTCCTTTCGAGCGAATCCCAAATGTTACAATGTTTGATTGACAACCACTCCTCTTTGTCCCTTTTATTGCTCATAGTTCCTCCAATAACCCTTGCAACCAATGGCAGACCTCTGCACTTTTTAGCGATATCCTTTCCAATAACCTCCATTTCTTCTGGTATTGAAGAGCTCCCAAATACTTTTTGTTTGATTATTGACCAGCATTCATCATCAACTAATTTCTTAGGATGGTGCTTATGTTCAGTATGCGTTCCCATCACCGATGCTACATTATCACTTCGAGTTGTCACAATGATTTTACTCCCTATATTTCTACTAAATCCTAGCAGACAACCTTTTAAATCTTCCCATTTTTCAACATTTTCATTCCAAACATCATCAAATATGAGAAGATATCTTTCCTCTCCTAATTCTTCTTGTATTCTTCGCAGTACCGTATCCTTATTTCTAAATGCACAAGGGGTTTTGGTAAGAGATTCAAGCATCTCTACCAGAATTCTATCCACATCGAAATCATTAGAGACACAAACCCACATGATTTTACCAAAATGATGTTGAATTGGCTCACTGTTGCATACCAGTTTAGCCAAAGTAGTCTTCCCAAGGCCGGCCATACCCACAATTGATATAACAGAGATGATTTGTGGTTGTTGAGTACTGGACTTGATCAACAAGTTAATAATCTTGGAGACATCATATCCCCTTCCAACAACGTGAAATGGATCACCAATTAAAGAGTGCGTCTCTAGGTTTCCTCTAGGCAAAACAACCATTTCCCCAACTCTCCTTTGGAGCCCAAATTGACTGGCCTGCTTATTAATGTGACTGAGGGATACATTAATGTTTTTTATTTTCTTGGCCATATTGAGACGATACGGCAAAGGGATGGAAGGTGTTAACAAATTGCAGAGCTTTCTACTTATCTGATCTTGGAATTTTGCCTTCATCCCAAGTTTTTGATAGGTAAACTCGTCGAGTACATCATCAATCTCGTAAGCCACGTCTCTAAGCTCCTGCAGCCAAAGCCTGACAGACCCATCTCTGACATGTTTCTCCTCTGCATCTTGTAACACTGCCTGAATCAAGGTTAGCAAAACTCTAAGCTTTTTCATGTCGTTTTTGAAACCGCATGCGAGGCTAGCTTGTTCAGCAGCCAGTGAAATCACCTTGGAAAGTGTAAGCTGCACAGCAGCCCCAAGGACTGCTTCCACTACCTTTTGTTCCATACCCGCTGTTGCAGATTTTGCCAGAAAGCTAATTTCTGGATCAGATTACAATTCGTTACAATATACCCTCTTTCAATTGACCGTAAATAATTCCAAAGTCAACCTGTAATCAAAACCTTCTTTTTTATTCACGTTTGTTGAATATAATGGTAACCTACATTACATTTATAAGAAATAATCCATTGATGACGGTTCAAAATTTAATATAATAATAAATTTAATCTTCAATTTCTATATATTGTATCATACTTTTTTTTGATAAATTATAATAACAGGACAAAATTTAAATAACAAGCTTAACTAGCACGATTCAAATCTAGACTATACTTAATGAACACCTTTGATTATTAGGCTATTATATAAAATTTTATTGTATTATAATTTAATAAAAAATATTTAAAAGCACATCAATATTTTCAAAAATATAAAAATATAAAAAAATTTACACGGTATATATAAGATTACAAAAAATATATAATTTTCAATTCTTTTCCTTTTCATTTTCTCAAGAAATAAATCATTCTCTCTAGCCCCGCAAAGCGAATTTATATATAGACGGAAAAAATGAGTAATTTTCTAAAATTTAGCTTGAAACGAGAAAATATTGGAACTTTACAAAAACAAAGTTGAAGAAATTGTTTTTTCTTTTCCTTTTAAAATGTACCTCAATTTTGAAAATACCTGGTTTTAATGAAATTTTTGTTTAAGTTTGCTTTACCCATTGCCAACTACTGATAAAAAAAATAAAACTAAATTTATTAAGGTGGGCAAAATTCGATTAAATTAAGAGGTAGCTGAAGCAAATAAGCAAAAAAAAAAAAACACTAACTCGTATATAAAATATTATATTGTTAATAGTTAGCTTACATGTTTAATTATGATTGATTATTTGTTTTGATTTATTACTAATGCTCATGGCCCTAACCGACAACGGAAAGAAGTTAAAGGTGTTACAAATTTAATTTTAATTTTTACAAATTTCTTAAAATTTCACATTTTATTCAATTTAATTTCTAAAATCGAAACAATCATAATTTTCACATTTAAGTTTCATTTTACAATCCGATTTCAATATCATCCTTCTACAACCCTTTAAATTCAATAATTATAGAAGTTTCATTTCAATTTTAAAATATTTTCATTTTAGTCCCTAAACTGAAAGTTGACGAATTTCATTTTACAATTTAGTCCTTTAACACATCTAAGCTTACAATCAAACCATTTAACATCAAAAGGTTCAAGAACTATCAATGGTAACATTTCAAAACTTTAACAATTTTACAATTTAATACTTGAGCTAAATAAATCAAGCTCCCAAGATTTCAAAAACATAAAATTTAGGAAAACGAGCTCGAAATAGCTTACCATGCACAGTTAGAACTTGATCGAATTCTAGCCATTTAACAATGGTGGAAACGGGTGGAAGTGAAGAAAATGAAGAAGATGACCTTGTTGGTTTTATTTTATTATGTTTAAATGTAATTTTGCATAATTTTTAACTTATTTTATTATTATTAAACAAGCATTAACCGACCACCACTAATAAAAAGGGTTGCACATTCACTATTTTAAGCCTCTTAATTAGTAAAATTCAACCATGATTAACTTTTACGGTTTTTACAATTTAACCCTTATACATTAATTACTAACCGTTCAACAAAATTACCGGGCCAAAAATCAATATAACACTATAATAGACTGATAAATATTAAATAATAATATCTATTGACTCGACTATTAAAAAATGGGGTTCCAAAATTATCGTTTCTGGCATCATTGAAAAACAGATTGTTACAACAACTTTTAAATATATGGGTCTAAACAAATAAACTTGACATGAATTTTAGTTGAAATTGATTTTATTTGACCCGAACTGAAATTATATATAAAAACATTTTGATATTAAATTATGATATGTGATTTGTTGTCGAATATGATAATCATATGAACGCATGAAGCGAACCACACAAGCATACAAAGCAACATATGTCGTACTAAATCAAAATCTAAAATATTAAACGTCTCCAAAAGTTTAAGTTTCCATATAATTCGTAGTAAATTTCCAAAGTTCTACCATACACTAACCAACAACTCAACTTAATACTTCACTATGCCACTCAGGGTTTGAGAACTAAGAGCAAACACTAACTTGAAAACAAAAGCTCCTGTTGAAACTATAGCCGAAAATGCATCCTAAAACAAGAAAAATAGAAGAGTGAGTAATAGAGATTCTCTTGATTTGGGTAAAATTATCATAGTCAAATTTCGTATCATAACCATACATGAACCAGAATGTAGTTTTAAAGTACATACATACATCTATACTTAATACATCAAAATTTACAATTTAGCCCCTACAACTAAAATTGCCAATTGTTCCATAAATTAGTCCCTGATTTGCAAATCATTTAACTTGCATATTCTGTTTTTAGAATTGTAAATTCTCAAATCATATAAGTGAGTCCTAAAACTCAAGTTTTGAAATATTTACAATTTTATCCCTATTTTTATTTTTATTAAAATTGAACACTTTATTCATTAAAATTTCAATTTTATAGATATACCAACCATTTCTAATCTATTTAAAATAATTAGTCAAACTTCGAATCATCCTTTACTTGATTTACTAAATTTCCAATTTAAAATTATAATTTATTATTTCTCGCTTTCTTTAAGTTTGAATTTTCTTTATTTCAAATAACCATCATATATTCTTTTCCATACAATAATAATTTCTCAATCATTCTAACACATGAATAATAAATTCATTCATCAATATAAATTCACAACTTCTTTTTTACCATATGAATTCATAACTTTAATTTCTCTTATACTTAATAAATTTACCAACGATGCTTATCTTGAACTACTAACAAAAAAATCAATCATAAAATCATTTTAATATTTATAAATATACATCAAATTATACACTTGAGTTGTTACATAATAATAATTTAAACAACTTACCTTAATTTCTCCATTAATTTCTTCACATACCCATGTCTTTTCCACTTCCAACACTTATATCACTATAGTAAAACAGGTTTTTAGCGGCATTTTTAGCGGCGTTTGGATAACAAACGCTGCCGCTATAGATTGAGCATTAGCGGCGCTTTTTGAGAAACGCCACTATAGGTTGAACAATAGCGGCACTTTCTGAAAATCGCCGCAAAAAAAATTAAGCACAACACGTGGTTTTATGTTGAGCTTTAGTGGCATCAGTGGCGCTTTTTGAAAAACGCCGCTATAGATCGAGCATTAGCGGCGCTTCTTGAAAAACGCCACTATAGGTCGACCATTAGCGGCGCTTGTTGAAAAACGTTGCAAAAAATTTAAGCACAATGCTGTCGTTCTATTTTGAGCTTTAGTGACATTAGCGACACTTTTGTAAAATGCCGTTACAGATCGAGCATTAGCGGTGCTTCTTGAAAAACGTCGCTATAGGTCGACCATTAGCGGCGCTTGTTGAAAAACGCTGCAAAAAATTTAAGCACAATGCTGTCGTTTTATATTGAGCTTTTAGTGGCATTAGCGGCACTTTGTTGAAAACGCTGCTATAGATCGAGCATTAGCGGCGTTTTTCCTAAAAATGTTGCAAAGGAAAATTATTTTGTTTTAGGGTTTAGTATTTAAGGTTTAATGTCTATAGTTTAGGGTTTTAAGGTTTGTGATATAATGTTTATTATATTGGGATTAGAGTTTTGAGTTTCGGGTTTATGGTTTAGAGTTTGTAGTTTACGATTTATTATTTTATATTTAAGGTCTTAGTACTGTTCATGGTTTTACGGGTTATGCTAGTAGGGTTTAAGGGTTAAGGTTTTTGTAAAATGATAAAAAAGTCAATTTATTTTAGGGTTTAGGTAAACATTAAGATTTTTTTTAATTACTTTTGTCTCTTGTAATATGTATATTTAGGGTTTAGGGTGTAGGTTTATGATTTGAGGTTTAAAGTTTAGGGTTTATGATTTAATGTTAAGAGTTTAGTGTTTACGATTTAGGGTGTAGGTTTATGATTTAGTGTTTAGTGTTTATGGTTTAGGGTTTTAAAGTTTAGAAGTTAAGGGTTTAGGGTTTATGGTTTAGCTAAAAGCATAGAAAAATATATTTTAAAAATGTAAAAAATAAAATACTATTATTTAAAATAATTTTAAAGTGTTTTAAGTATCTGATTGATTAAGTTTTTAGCGACATTTGGACAAAAAATGCCGCAAAGGTTAATTAAGTTGAGCAATAGTGGCATTTTTGGCTCAAAACACCGTAAATATATATTAAAAGATATCAAAACGTTGCCATTTTGTCTGCGTTTTTAGTGGTGTTTTTCGCGAATATGTTTTAAGTGTTTGCAAAACGTTGTCGTTTTTAACTGCGATTTTAGCTGCGTTAATGGTGCTTTTGATAAACACCACAAATTTTAATTAATCTAACTTAAACGACGTTGTTCGCAAATATGTATTAAAAGATATCAAAACATTGTCGTTTTGTTTGCATTTTTAGTGGCGTTTTTACGAAAAACGTCGCGAATATGTTTTAAGTGTTTGCAAAACGTTGTCGTTTTTAGCTGCGATTTTAGCTACATTAGTGGCGCTTTTGATAGATGCTGCAAATTTTAATTAATCTGACTTAAACGACATCATTCACAAATATGTATTAAAAGATATCAAAACGTTGCCGTTTTGTCTGCATTTTTAGTGGCGTTTTCACGAAAAACGCCGCGAATATGTTTTAAGTGTTTGCAAAACATTTTCATTTTTAGCTGCGATTTTAGCTGCGTTAGTGACGCTTTTGATAAGCGCCGCGAATATGTTTTAAGTGTTTGCAAAACGTTGTCGTTTTTAGCTGCGATTTTAGCTGCGTTAGTGACGCTCTTGATAAACGCTGCAAATTTTAATTAATCTAACTTAAACGACGTCGTTTATTGTCCCTGAATTTCTTTAGTTTTCCCCAACTCAACTTTCCCCGATTTCAGTTCCCCAATTTCCCAATTCCTTCTCCCCCAATTTCCCTGATTTCATTTCCCCGATTTCTCAACTGACCTGTCCAACGCAGCTGTCGTCACAGTCGTCTCCACTCCGGCGGCCGCTTTGTCACCCGCTTCCTCTGTCGCCCGCTTCCTCTATTTATGAATTCCATTTTTAGGATTTGAAGGTCAGTTTTGCTCATCTCTCGATTAATTTAGTAAAGTTTGTCTTTTTTTTCTTCGATAGTTTTTTTGGTTTGCTTTGTATAATTTTTTTCTTATTGAAATTATCTGTTTCTCGAAATGGGTTTATTTTGAAGTTTAGTCTTATTATTATTGTTGTTATTTTGGGGAGTATGTCAATGTTTCTGGAATGAAGCATCTGTGGCTTTGACTTTATGCAATTTGGAGAAGATCTTCCCACATTCCTTCTTCACTATTATGGTGCACTTGCTAATCCATCTCCTTCATGAAGTAATACTTGGTGGACCCGTTTTCTATCAATGGATGTATCCTATAGAAATGTGTTAATTTATTTGTAAATTATTCATTCATTCACCTCTATTCCTTTAGTTACAACTTTTGATAATGTTGTATATCGTGTTTAGGTTCCTATCCAAATTGAAGTCTTATTGCAGTAATAAGCGTTATCCAGAAGGATCAATTGCTGAAGGCTACTTGGCAGAGGAGTGTATACGGCTTTCTGTTCTAGATATTTGGAAGATGTTGAAACAAGACTGAACAAACCAAGTAGAAATGCTAGGCTCACTGATCATAACTTGGCCGAAACTTATTTATTTCAAAGTTATGGAGAACCAATCGGCAAAGTTGAAATTGCAGAATTAGATGATAGATCGTGGGTACAAGCACATTGATATGTTCTTTTCACCATGAGTCAATGGAATCATTACGCAAGTAAGTTCTAGAATTTGATAAATATTCATATTTTTAATTTGTTTATCTTCTAACAAAGTAAACCTCTTTTTAACATAGTTAGTACAAACAAATCTTGAGATTTCGTTCACACTCCCGAAGATTACAACATCGAGAGATTAATAAGTTATTCACAGAATCTTTTCATGAATGGTTAATCCAAACGGTATGCAATTTAAGCTTTCACTGACAAATAATAATGTTTTCTCATAACATTTATAATTACTCAATTTACTTTCGATTCAATAGGTTTGGAGTGGGAAGGACGTCAATGACGAAGTTAAATGGCTTTCTCAAGGTCCGAATAGAGTAGTAAAAAGATATAGTGCCTTCCTCATCAATGGATACAGATTTCATATGAAATATCGTGAGAGATTGAGGAGAACTCAAAATTGTGGAATAGTTGTTAATTCTTCAATTACAAGTTATGCTAGTGCTAGGGACAGTAATCTTGTTGAGGGAAATGTGGAGTATTATGGACTTCTTACTGGCATTATTGAGTTGGATTACTATGGCAAATGGAAAGTTGTCTTATTTCGATGTGATTGGGCTGATGTTAATACTGCTCGCGGAATTAAACAAGATCAATTTGGTTTTACAATGGTGAAGTTTTCTCGATTGATTCACATTGGACAACAATTGATAGATCCAACTGAAACAAGTATTTTCTTCTCAAGTGAAACAAGTTTTTTACTCGAAAGATCCAACTGATGAGGGTTGGTACGTTGTACTCCATAACATCCCTAGAGACTTGTTTGACATGGGCAATGGAAGTAGAGATGACATCGACGAAAGATCAGAAACTTTGCCTTTTCCAAAACAAAACTTAAATGAAAATATCCCTATTACTAGTACACAATTTCAATGGGTGTGCCAGAATGTTGATGAAGATATTTCTGAATTATGATGTAGTAAGATTTTACGATTTTTTAATTATATGTAATATCATAATTTAAATCTTAGTCTTATTAAATATTTCAACTATTTTATATGTACTATTATTGTTGTAATTAGTTACTAAAATTTCAACTATTTTATGTGTATTGTAGATAAAATGGCTAGAAAAAGATTGCGAGATCTAAGTATTGTTCAAAATACTCCAAATTTGGAAGAAACAAATAGTGAACAATAGACTGCTATTGGATCTTCGAATGTTTCAAATACACCTGACGAACCTGTAGAAATTGAAAGTAATGTTAAATTTAATTTACATGCGTGTTGATTTTTATTATTGATTTCTTTTTCAAATTCTTATATTATAATATACCATTTTTCAGCTGAAAGTGATGGGACGCGCAGAGGTCGAGAACGTACGCTACTTAAAGATTTATACGAGTTAAATTCTGTTGAGCGTGTCAAAGTATCTAGAAACAATCTTGGTCAGCCTGTTGGATCAAAAGCTCGACTTTTAAAAGGATATTTGGGCATTATAGCACGAAATGACAATATGTTGCCTATCAACTACAAGTCATGGCATCAAATGCCTGATAGTAACAAAAATCAAGCTCTTGATAATATTAAGGTAACAAAACGTGAATGTAATTTATAATACTTTGGTTTAAGTTTCATTTATATTTACTTTCTAAACTTGTGTTTTTTGTAGGAGAGATTTGCTTTAGCGGTCTCGGATAATTATGTTAAGAAGGCATTGGGAAAAAGATGGAGAGACCATAAAATTACTTTAAAGAAAGAATATTTTAAGACAAAAACAACCCTTGAAGAGAAATTGTGAAATGTCCCACCGAGAATGTTGAGGTACCAAAGGGAAGATGCGGTTAGATTTTGGAATTCAAAGAAAGGAGAGGTATTACGTACTTCCAAACTCTTATAATTATTTCGGTTTATAGTATTTACTATATATGTAATAATAATTTCATAATGTAGGATCGTGAACGAGTTGCAACAAGCAGCAGGAAAAAACAGGAATTCACTCACACAGCTGGGTCGAAAAGTTTTACTTGTGTAGCTGAGGCTGAGGTATTTTGAATTTATTAATAGTGTCAAATATTTATTACTTTCTATTAAATAATATTTTTACTACTATATTGTAGGAACTGTCGTCTGGTCAAAAACTTGGACGCCTTCAGCTTTTTGGCATTACACATAGGAAGAAAGATGGATCTCCTATGACTTCTGAAGCTGCAGAAATTATGGTATGTTTACTTAATAAAATTTGAATTATTTTAAATATTTATAATGTTTAATTATAATGGTTTAATTCTTTGTTTGTAATTAAAATAATGTTAAGTTATGTTGCCTTTTTTTTATAATATATATTGCGTTTCTAACTCTTTGATTGATTTATTAGGAGAAACTAAAGGATAAAAAGGCAGAGTATGAAGCGATTGCTTCGAGTGATAGTTCTGTTCATCTTGATGACATTGATAACCGGATTATTACTAAAGTTTTGGGTCCTAAAAGTTATGGTCGGGTTCGATTTCAAGGATCTTTTGTTAACCCAACCCAATATTTTAGATCCAGCTCATAGCAATACATGCCTTCGGGGAATTAGGCTCAAGCTGAAGTTCAGAGGTTAAGAGACCACATGGCACAGATGCAAGCGAGCACAGATGAGCGAATTGCTCAACTTAAAGCGGAAGCTGAAAGAAAATATGAAGAACTCCAGCTACAACTTAAAGCGGAGGCAGCAATGAGGGAAGCAGAGTAGAGCAAAAAGTACGACGCACTCCAGCTACAGTTTCACAATATGATGAAGATGTTTCAGCAGTCGCAAAATCTTCCATCTTAGACTATTGTATGAATATTTTTAACATTTTAACTTTTAACATTATTGTAAGAATAATTTGAATTATACATCATTTATCAATTTATATCATATATCATTCGTTGAATTTGAAGTATCATTTAGATTTACTGTTTTTGGTTGGATTCCATGCTATAGGAAGGGTTGCATATGGATGAAAATTGGATGCTAAAAATCTGCCAAAGTTAGTGCCATTTTTTGTAAAACGCCGCTAAAGAATGGTACTTTTAGCGACGTTTGTGAAAAAGGCGCCGCTAAAGGTCATGTTCTTTAGCGACGTTTGTGATAAAAGCGTTCGCTAAAGGTCATGTTCTTTAGCGGCATTTGTGATAAAAGCGCCGCTAAAGAACATGGCCTTAGCGGTGCTTCTCTTTAAACGCCTCTTTAGTGACGTTTGTGATAAAAACGCCGCTAAAGGTCATGTTCTTTAGCGGTGTTGATGTGAAAGAAACGCCGCCAAAATTAGCAACATTGTCTATAGCGGCATTTTTTGCGGCGCTTTCACTTTTAGCGGTGCTAAAAAGCGCCGCTATAGGCCTAAAAAAACACCGCTAAAAGCTTGTGTTGCTGTAGTGTATTCAAGCTTCCATAGTTGGTTTCCAATGCTAAATTGCTTTTGAATTATTTTTGGATTTGAAATCTTACTTTATTTTCATACAAATTTCAAAGATTTTTAGACTAAAAAATATTCTTGAATAAACAAGGAACAAATTAAATAAAATAGAAACATTCTCTCTTCTTTTTCTCCCCTTCCATGCACCCCACGTTGAGGTTTATATAAAGAAGAGAGTGATTTTTCTTCTATCTTCTACACATTTCTTTTATTTTTATCTATTATATTTATTTATCATTTATCATTTAATTAATTAAACTAATGGTTATTTTTTAATATTTAAACCTTAGTCCAATGACTCATATTTCTCCCATCAAAATATCTCTTTTCTTTTAGTTAAATATTCAAAATAATGTTTGATGGTAAAATGACCAAAGTGCACTTTTAACTATTTTAAAATTTAAATATAAGGATAACTTAGTCATTTCACCCATTTTTATAAAAATAAACAAAAAAAGGAAATCCTATTCTCTTGCTGTTGTTTAGCCTTCCCCTTTAGAATAATATACAATTTTTTTTCTTTCAATTTCATCCATTTTATTTTATCAACCAATTAAAATTCAACAAATTTCTTTCTAATCACTACTCCTTTTCACCATGCATGGACACCTAACATACTTAGGTGTAAAAACTTATGATTATGTCCCTTGATAATATCTAATCATGGTAAAACTGAAAATTAGGTCCCTTTTTCATAAATTAATAAAATTACACTTTAGTCCCTAAAATTTCCACTTTATTCAAATTAGTTTATAACTTGATTTTCCAATTCCACATACCAATCTATTTCCTTGTCACATTTGTAAAAATAATAAAAAATATTTATTCAATCACACATCTTTTTCTTCATATGGTAATTTTACACATCCTTTAAACCATGTAACTCAAGGAATTTCACTATCTCTACTTAGCACTTTCATTACCTACGTACATGCCACATTGTTGTTTATAAATTGAAATTCATACTTTACCATATTACATTGCTAATAAGATATGATCGGTAAGCTACTCACGAACACTTTTACATGATTACTTTCTACACACTACACGTTAGAAACAATGCAACAAGATTCTGATACCAATTTTTTTATATCTAATTACAAATTCAAAATCAAAAGCAAAATTAAATAAATAGACACAACTCCTCATTCAATTTCAAATATATTCTCTTTCATAGGAAATGGTTTCTTCTTCTCCATATAGTTACGCTAATCCCCAAGATGCATACCCTTTGTATTGGAAAAACCAATGGCATAAAAATAACAACCGAACCCACCTAACAAAATCCGATTGAAAGTTTTTTCTTTTAGTTTAGATTAAAATCTGTTTGGTTTAAGGCTTTTAAGTTATAACAGCAGAGCAACCAAAGAACTCATTTTTGCTAGTTTGCAGTAGTGGTTGCTTCTCTCTTTGTTTATTAGCTTTTTTTCTTCCAACAAAAACATCAACTATGGAGAATGGAGAAATCCCAAGAAATGCCAATGAACAGTTGTTTACTGAAACAAAAAATTTGTGATTGGAAAATTAATGAACTCTAAATCCAAAAATTGAATGAACCCATACCCGTGATTGGCAAATGAATACCCCAAATGAAATAAAATTAAAAATTGAATAAACTCATACATGTAATTGGAAAATGAGTGATATCAACAATAAATAAAACCCCTAAAACTGAAGAAATATCATACAAAAAAAAACCAAATATCATGCTTGCTAAAAAAATGAAAGGAAATTAAAAATTGAATGAACTCATACCTGTGATTAGCAAAAAAAGTGATGTAAACAATAGAAGATCGGTTGATGAGGTTTGTGAATGGTGTTATGAACCCGACCAAAATTTCTCTGAATGGTGATGTAAAATCGATGAAGAAATTGGTGAAATGGGGATACAAAGTATGAACGATAAATGAACTAAGATTTTAAGGATTTAAAAGAATAACAACATAATTGGGATTTTAGGGATTTATGGTTAAAAAATTAATTAAATGAGGTGTCAGTGACATGTAAAAATTAGTTAACATGTCATTAAATGATTGGAAAGGGATACAGATGATATGACATCACTGTTTCATACAATCATTACCTTTGCGCTTCTTCAAATTAGTTCCTAGACTTTTAAAACTTCTAGTTTCACTTTCTTTTGAGTTAGTCATTGGACAAAAATAATTACGATCTCAAAAAATAAATTTTTTGATATTAAATTTGTTTTACAGTAACCTCGCTATATTTTATCAAAATTTTGTAATATCCGACATCGAAAATTTTGGGGCATTACATTTTTACACCATCTTCATTACTATAATTTTTCATTTTCTTAACCATTTCAAATTATCTCTTCACTTTTTACTTGATTCAAATTCCTTGAATCTATCATCATAATCTTATTCATACTACACTTCTCTTTATATGTAATCATTTAGCTTTACACTTTCATAGTGCTTGTATTCTTTCACTCATTTATAACTGCTATCTGATTTTATTAACTATCTTGATCAAGAGTATCAAACTTCCTTATCATCAACATAAAATCCTTAAATTTCCAAATATTCCTCAAGATTATTTATTATTCTCTACCTTGATCACCTAAATAATTTCAATTTCCTCAAATATTCCTTTACAACTCATTAAGAACACCTCAAGTCCTTATACAATTTTGAACTACACGAACCACAACATTCTTCTCTCAACTTTTCTTTCACTTAGCAATATTTACAAAAATTTAAAATTCTTTAATTAATCAAGAACTCTCTTGTTTACACTTTTTCTCGACTTTGTATTATCACCTCTACACTTTCAAGTCCTTTATCTTCACTTCCATCATCACTTAATCATAACCAAGTCACTCATCATTTTCCAAAACTATTCCTTTATACACTTTCTTTAATATTTCTCGAAAGGCAAACAAAAATTTGTTTGGATATAATGCCCCTAGTGTAGTGATTTTGTCTATGCACTTGTAATTTTTAGAACAAATTGGTTTAATAAAAATCCATCGTTATGTTTAATATATATTTTATATTGTCCTCAATGGTTAAATTGCTATGAATAAGGAGATAGAATCTCTTCACAATAATCATATGCGAGAGTCTATTAAACCACTAAGTAACCGGAAGATAGTGGGTTGCAAATAGGTCTTCAAGAGAAAAAAAATGATGTCCTAAGGGTCGAGGAAACTAGATTCAAGGCATGATTAGTTGCTAGAGGCTTTAGTTAGAAGAGGGAATTGACTATAATGAAGTTTTCTCCCTAGTTGTGAAGCATAGATCTACTGATGTGTTACTTGTCATGGTGGCTAAGTTCTTGCATGGTGAGCTCAAGGAAATAATCTACATGTATCAACTAGAGGGTTTCACAGTGCCTAGCAGGGAAGACTATGTCTCCCTATTTAAGAAGTCTTTATATGTATTGAAATAATCATCTATGCAATGGTACAAGTGGTTTGTTGGGTGTGACTATGATACTTGTGTTTACCATATAAAGCTCTAATATGGTTCATACATTTATTAGCTTTTATATGTTGATGACATGTTGATTGTTGCCAAGAACATATTGGAAATCAATAAGTTAAAATCTCAATTAACTGGTGAGTTTGATATGAAAGATTTGAGTGCTACCAAGAAAATTTTAGACATGGATATTCATAGAGATAGTAAGGCAGCCATGCTCTACTTATCACAAAAAGAAAAACTGCACTGAAAAATTTCTTGAACATTTTGGTATAGATAAGGCTAAACTTATGAGTACATTGCTAGTAGCACATTTCAAACTCTCTGGAGAATTGTCTCCATAATTTGATGAAGAAGTGCAATAGATATCTCATGTACTATACTCGAGTGCAATTGGGAGCATAATGTATGCAATGTTTTGCACTCGTCCCAACATTTCACATGCGATCAATGCAGTTAGAAAATATATGAGTTGCCTTAGCAAGGGAGAATGGTAGGTTGTGAAATGGTTTCTCAAATACTTGAGAGATACTGTAGACTTGTTTTTGGTGTATAATCAAAGTGATTATTCTACAGTAGCTTTGTTGACATGTTGGAGATTTGTATAGAAGAAGATTTCTGACTTGTTATGTATTCACTTTTTCTAAAGGATCCATTAGTTGGAAAATGGTATTATAATCTATCGTAGCATTATCTACAATTCGATGCATAATATATAGAAATAACATAAGCATTGTGGGTGAAAGGTTTTTTGAGCAATTTCGGTTTACAATTGGAGCTTACTATTTTGTTTCATGATAGTCAAAGTGTGATCCATCTAACAAGAAAAAATAGATGTTTCATGAATGGGCCAAACAAATTGATGCCAAACATCATTTTTTTCAAGAATATGTTACACAAGGTGACATTATAGTCTCTAAGGTTACTATTAAGGAGAATCCTGCAAATATGTTAACAAAGGTGGTTCTTGAATACAAGTTCAAGCATTGCTTGGACTTGGTTGGTATTCAAGATTGGTGAAGACCTAATGACGCGTTTGGAAGAGGCAGTCCAATTTCAAGAAATCTACTGTAATGTTTGGCTTCTTAGAAGCTCAAGCCAACGTGAAGATTTATTAGGTGTGGATTGAGTTCAATAGCCATTAAATCCAAAGTTTCAATATGTGTAAGATAGGACTAGAATTTAAAAGCTAATAGAACTATTATGTCAAGATAGGATTCGTAGCTAGTGACACAGCACTAGAATTGTCACACCATATGTTGGTGTACTAGAAATATTGATACCTATCTCACCAAGTAACATTTTAAACCAGGTTAACTCAGCAACAACAATAGCAAGGCTCCGATATTCTGCCTTAGAGGTGGAACGTGAGACAACAATTTACTTCTTTAAAGACCACCCAACAAGATTATCACCAAGGTAAATGCAGAACCCTAAAGTGGACTTGTGGTCTTCCAGTGAACTCGCCCAGTCCGCATCAGAAAAACCAGTCAAACTCATGCTAGAAGGTCGAAACACTAGCCCATAGTCAAGAGCTCCCTTGCTGCACATTTGTGAGCAAGTAAAAATACTTCTTGCATCTTGCTTCATTGTTCTGTGCTCTCTGTTCTCTTCTTTTGCTGCTACCAATGTTCTAACAAAAACACCCATCATGACGTACAACCTCAAGTCTAAGAAAAAACTTAGTCCCCTGAGATTATTCAAAGCAAATTTCTAATCCAAATGTTGAATAATGTCTTCAAGCTCAGAACACGAATCCCTTGTTACTATTATATCATCCACGTAAATGAGTATAAACAAATTTCTAGTAGAGGTCTTCTTAAAAAATAATGACGGATTCACCTTCAAAGTTTGAAATTGCAAATCTTGAGTTTGATAGCCATAGAGCTTCTCAAACCAGGCTCTTGGGGGCTTGTTTGAGCCCATAGAGAGCTTTGGTCAGCTTGCATGCCAATGGAGAACCATCACGACCATAAACCTCAAATTCGGGTGGCTGTTTCATATAAATCTCCTTAGCTAGATCGCTGTTTAGAAAGAAATTATTACATCCACTTGGCGAAGCTTCCATTACCAAGAAGCTGCTAATGCCAGGATGATTCAAACAGTATTAGCCTTCATAGCTGGACTTGGTGCCTAAGAATATCCTTGCGCGACCAGTCAAACCTTGTTGCGTCCAATAGTATTGTCCACATTTTTCTTAATCTTGAATAGCCATTTACAACCTACTAGTGATCTGTCCGAGGAAATTGGCACCACTTCCCATGTTTTATTACAAATTAGAGCATTAAGCTCATCATGAATTGCCTCTTGCCATGTTGGAATGCCCATAGCTTCATGAATATTTGACGGTAGCCACATATGCTTTCGGTTTGAAAATCCCAACCTTACTCATTGTGACCATTGGATGGGTATTACCAAGCATAGGTTTAGGGGGCAAGAAGGAATCGAAGACCTGTGGTGTACTAGGTAAAGAATCACTGTTACAAGTAGAGGAAACCACATCAACAGGCCTCAAACTTTTAGTATGACTAGAACCAACATCAGATTGTGAAGATACTATATCATCAGTATTGGAAGCCACTTGCACCACTGAGGTAGGACCAGACACGGGAACTAGAACTGGAAGAATGGTAACCAAGGAGGGACTTTATGAAGGAATAGTGGAAGTTGGTAGTGTGGACTTGGCATAGGGAAAAACCCCTTTTCAAATCGCACATGTCGAGAGACATAAATCCTCCATTTCTGATCTAAGTATTTTTTTTCCCTCGTTGATTGGAAGCAGATCCCAGAAAGGTGCATTTGTACCTTATTTGATCAAAGGGATGCTTAAAATGCAAGTTCCAAGAATAGTCTTCATTTTGTTAAACATTTAAGAATAGTCTGTTTAAACTTTAAAACTTACATATATTGTTAGGTAAAAAGCTTTTTTTGGGTGAGAGAACATTAGCTTAATTTGGTGGCCAAAGTTAAATTAAGGATAATCTAATTTGTCTAAACATTGGTGTATGTATTAACATTAAATAACAATAGAGATAAAAGGTGTTGGGGGAGTTATGAAATGAACTGTAGGCCGACAAGACAGGTGGATCCGTTAATAGCCGTTGTGGTTTTTAAGTTTTAACGGCTTTTTAAAAATGGAAGGGTAATTAAATTAATTAATTAATTAATTGTTTTATATGATAATTCTAGCCTCAAATGCCAATCATTTTTCAGATTTTACAATAAATTTCCTCGCCTCTTCTTTATAATGATTGCCTTTGTAAAACCCATTTCTTTTTTACATTAAACCTGACACGGTTGAACTTGGCTTTGCTTTGTTCTTGAATGCAAAGCAAAGCGCCAAGCCAACCATTCCCAGGTCTCTCATTTCGAGAGCTTCTGCGTGTTCCTTTTCTCTTCTTTTTTCTCTATTGATTTGTGTTGTTGTGATTGAGAGCAGCTATCCTGAGAATTAGAATTGACTGTTTATCCGTGAATTAGGGGGGGGAGGGCGTGCTCTAAAGATCAAACTTGTTCCTTTCTGCAAAACTATCAGGTACCCTTGTTCCTTTCAGAGTTTGTTTGAATTTGGTTTCTCTTTTAATTATGTCTTCTTTGTGTTTGATTATTTGCTTCTTCGCCGCGTGCTTGTTTATAATAATATAGCTTTTTTAGCCATGCATTCTCTTTTCATAGCCTGATCTTCTATCGCAATTTGTCATTTCGGATGCCAATATGTAAAGGAGAACTGAGAGTTTTTTGTGTGAGAAAACAGAAGCCGGATCTGCTTGCTTGACATCTTAGGAAGTTGATGGCTGCTAGTACAGCAACTTCGCCAGTTCATGAAACGGATATTACAGTTCTAAAAGAAACACTTCGCTCTCAACAGCAACTTCTGCAGAAGCTCTATGCGGAGCTTGATGTGGAAAGAGAAGCTGCCGCCACCGCTACCAATGAAGCTTTGTCGATGATCCTGCGGTTGCAAGGTGAGAAGGCCGCCATGAAGATGGAAGCAAGCCAATACAAGAGATTAGCAGAAGAAAAGATAAGCCATGCAGAGGAATCTCTTGCGATTTTTGAAGAGCTTATGTATCAGAAAGAAATGGAAATTTCTGCTCTCGAGTTCCAAATTGAGGCCTACAAATACAAACTTATGAGCTTGGGGTGTGATGAATTGGATGATTTTGACAAAAAGTTTCCAGAGAATCCATTTGCAGAAAGAAATGGAGAAAAGGGCGCTAAATCTACTATGAGAAGACTCAGCTCTCTGCCTTCGCTTTTTCCCACAGATTTCTATAAAATGAAGAGTTCCAGTGATGGAAAAAAGCATGCGGTTCCAGCGGCAGAAACAAGTTCAAGCATAGGTGCGGGGAATACGGAGTTACTAGTTCGAGATCATGGTTTGGATTCAAGGAGGAGTTCGCCACGCTCGGTTGACTTCAATTCTTTCTGGGAACAGATCCGAACACTAGATGAAAAGGTGAAAGAGATTTCGGATTGTAAAGAAGTTGGTAAAAACAAGTTACCGAAAATAAAAGTTAAAGCGGTATCCCAAAGTACCAGTCCAAGAGCAAAACTTCCCCCTAAATGTCGAATAAAAACTTGTGAAGGTTCATCAGAGAAAGCCACTCCAAATTCTGCCAATTCTTCTAACACTGTTCATGATGTATTTGAGGTCCAGTGCAAATTTGAAGCTCCAGAAAGCAGTGAAAGAAACAAAAGTTGTTTTAATGGGGAAAAGAACAAAGGGAAGTCATATGTGGAAGAAGATAATAGGCTTAAGAAGCCAGATTTGTTCCTGATTGGATCACCTGTAGATGATGATAGTGACTGGTTCAGCAAGGACGACTTTCAAAGTCTAAAGCCTGGGAAAAAAGGATATAAACTGATAGACGAAATGAATCCTGATCCCGATCCCGACTATGAATCACCTGTTGAATATGATACCGAATGGATAAAGATGACTAACTTGCAAGGCACAAAGCATGAGAAAAGATCATGTAACCCGAGCGATGAGACAAATGATGACTGCAAATCATCTCTTCTTCCCCTATCCACAGGAATTACTAACTATCGATCAGAACTGCAACTGCTGGCTCAGAGAGTTGAGCAGCTTGAGGGTAGAAGAAATAATACAAAACGTGAAATTAGTGAAGGGAGGGAAGATGAACTGAATTTGTTGAAGCAGCTAAGAGAACAACTTAATTCAATACAGTCTGAGATGAGAAGTTGGAGACCAAAGAAATCATCTCCTTCAGATGAGGTGCATCTACTTCCTCTCCTAGAGGTATGCCTTTCCTATTCCTTTCAGTTTCTTGTTGCAAATTGTATTTAAGTTTCAAACGCCCCCACATGCAAGCTGGATGAATAATTAATGAATATGCACACGGAATCTAATGTAGAAAAGAAAAATGCAAGCTAAACAAGTATTAGAACATCAATGCACATCCTAATCGACAATAAGACACCATCAATTAGACACTTGGTAATGAAATATTGAAGGGAAAAAGTGGTTCTGAGAATTTTAACTCGAGCTTGATAACGGTAAGACCGATATCATATTGATTTGGTTAATCAGTGAAATTAAAAACTAAAAACCCATAGCAAATATTCCTTTGTTCGGCTTGCAGAAATTAATGGCAACAGGAAAAGGCAAAGACTTCCCAAGTTTTTTCTGCATTTTGGGTTTCATTATATACATACTTGCATACACATGCATATATATATATAATTTCTTCAAAGCTTGGCAATGCAACTGATTTATGTATGTGGACAGGTAATGCTGTACTTTTGGTTGTAATCAAGCCATTGATGTAGAATCAACTCAAGAAAGCAATAGTGACCTCGGCACATGATGGATTGAAAAACTGATCATGCATTACTTTATAATGGTATATTTTGATCTTCTAGTGGGTAACATTATACAACATGCATTACTTTATAATGGTATATTTTGATCTTCTAGTGGGTAACATTGTACAACAGATAATTCTTTTTGTATACAGATTGTTCTGTTTTGTTTTGTATATAAAAACAAGTATGATGCATCCACTAGGAAAACAAGAAAATGTGATTGTTTCCGGCATTTAGAGGTTTGTTTGACCTCTTTCATGTCTGGATTTTCCTCCTGAATTTTGGGATGGTTTGTAAAAATGAGCAATTTATTCATTTATTTATTCTTTGTAACTCAAAATAATGCGAAAAATCAAAGCTACTAATGTCACGGGGATAGAACTTTAGTCTCGTAATCTGTGCAACCTTAGGCGATCTTTTTGTTCAAACACACCTAAGTCAGCCTAACACCAAACAATTGAGGGTTCACCTAAAATTCCTCCAATGCGCCAACTTATATAGTGGAAGTAACACAAATCAAAAGAAGACTTAAAAGAACAAAATAGCCATAGGAAACAATGCACAAGAGGTGTTTGAGTAAATGCTCTCAATTGTATCCACTTTCTCAAAGAATACAAAAAATAATGAAACAATGGATGATGAATGATTTACAAGTGAGAGGGAAATAGAGTTGAGCTCCCCTAAAACCAACGGTCTAAATCAAGTTAAATTGACGGATGAGATTAAGCCTATCCCTACAATTAAAAGATTTACAAAATTTACACAATCAAATGATATCTAATCTTACAAGATATTATTCTTATCAATCTTCTTAGATTAGTTTCCCTATTTACCAAGGTAGCCTAACTTTCTATATCTGCATCATTGGGCCACCCAGACTTCAAATGGACATGCTTTTTCAATAGCTCTTTGAATCGGGCCAGCTCTTATGGGTCAAATGATCCTCTTCTAAATGATAGACCTCCATGAGATGCATTTTGTGCGATGGTCATGGGTTTTGAACTGTAACCCGTGACATTCTCCCCCACTTATTCTCGCAATGCTTTCATTGCACCTTCAGAATGACACTGACTTCATTTGCCTCAGAACTCTCTTGTCGCCTTAGCTCCTTTCCGACTAGTCTCACTATGGGGCCGTCCCTTCCTTCAAAACTTTTTCCTCTGCTTTCATCGTCTCTTAACTCGAACTGTCCCACTTGTTGGCACATCTCGTTGGCAAGAAGCCGTGACTCTCACTTGACCACATTTTGACTCGTTTTGATTGGAATCCTCTTGATTCTCACAACTAGGCTTCGAATTGCCTTCAGTTCCCCGACTCTTTGTTTAAGAAATTTGAAAAGGTCTTTATGTTATTGGCAAGCCAAAAAGTTAGAATGCAAAACACTGTCAAAGTGTTCAAAATGTACCTTACTCGCAACATTTAATCTAGTCAACTGTCTAGTTTTCATCACCATTTTGTCAAAGCTTGATGCACAACCCACCTCTCCCATAGGTGGTAGCTCTTTCGATGAATCAACAAAAATGAGTATCATTGATCCTAGTTTTAAAGTTTGCATCGGTACTTCTTCCTATAAGTCTGATGCACAACTCACCTCTTTCTTGGGTGGAAGCCTCGTTGATGACTCAACAAATTTCGTCGTTTTCCTAGAATTGAGCCTCATTGGTCTTAGCTTTAATGTTTTCATCGCTACTTCTTCCTCTAAGTTTGATGTTAAATTCACCTCTTCCTTAGGTGGAAGCCCATCTGATGACTCAACAAGCTTCGATGTTTCTTTTTCCTTGACCACTGCTAATTTGGATTGCTTTGGGCAGTTTTGCAACTCATGCGGACCATGGCATAAGAAGCATTTCACTCGCTTCCTCTTGCTCCTCTTTGCCCTTTTAGCTTTGAGTTTTCCCTTACTCGAACCAAGCTTCTTAGGTCATTTGCCTGACCCATTGTTCTCTTTGATGGTAAACTTCTTCAGACATTTCCGCAAGTTATGCGGACTATGACATAAGAAGCAGCCTACTGGCTTCTTCTCACTTTTGGCTTCCTTGGCTTTAGCACCCGTTGCGCTTGACCCAAGTCTCACAGCCTTACCTTTCGGCTTTCCTTCTCAGAAAGCATGAATTTCTTCAACATATGTGAACTATCGTAAATAAAACATATGATCTTGCCCCTCTTTTTGTTGGGTTTCCTCTTCTCGACTTGTGGTTTCTTGTTACCACCATTACTGCTGCCATTACCATTATCTTCCTCGTGATTCCCTTCACATATGTCCATTTCCTTGGACTTGGAAGACTCAAGCTTATCTTTCATTAGATCCAACTTGACCATTGACTCCGCTACCGTCATGGCTTTCGGTAGCTCTTGGACACCTCATCGTTCCAAAACTTGTTTGACCCACAACTTTAACCCATTCTAGAAAGCAAGAAATGCCTCAATCTCGGTCACATCTGAAATTTGGAGCATGAGTTCCTTAAAATCTCGAACATACTCCCCCATTGTGCCACATTGTGTAAGCCATCGCAACTTTGCTCGAGCTTCCTCTTCGATAAATTTTGGATAAAACTGCCCCTTTAACTCATGTTAGAACTCTTCCCATGTCCTAATCTCACTATTCTTTTTATCTGTGGACTTGCCTTGTCACCATAAAAGCGCAATATCAATAAGAAACATGGAAGCAATGTTTACCTTAATCCCATCCTCCGTGATGCCTTTAACATAGAAGTAGTGCTCCATCCTTCACAAGAAATTGTCCACATTGCATGCAGATCTTATCCTTGCAAACTCTTTTTGCTCTTGGACATCTACCTCGCAATTTAGTACTGCACTTGACACTCCATTCCCCATGGTTGCTCAACACAAGGCAAGCTTCTCTATTCTTGTGCTCAAAGCCTTCATCGTGACTATTGTTTCCTCCTTCAAAGCCATCACTATGGCTTCGAGATCATCATTCCTCTCTCTTAGCTTATTCCTAGTGGAATTTAACAACTATTATACCTTTTCCACATTTGAATTGAGAGACATAAACACAAACTCCCTGGATTGTTCCCGCTAGTCTTCGAGTGATTCCTTCACGTCCCCCGTGGACTCCTAAAGATTGGCCACTCATTCCTCAACAGTTGACAACTTGTCCTTCAATAAGATTGGTTTTCTGGCCCACCAATGGGTCTCCTTTGACTCATTCTGATTGGAAACTTCTTTCGACATCTCGATAGTGCCTTCACAACCCAAGCTCTAATACCAGCTGTCACGGGGCTAGAACTTTAATCTCGCAATCCATACGGCCTTAGGCGATCCTTTCGTTCAAACACGCCTAATTTAGCCTAACCACCAAATGATTGAGGATTCGCAAAGAATTTCTCCAAGGCACCAATTTATATAGCGGAAGCAAGACAAATCAAAAGAAGGCTTAAAAGAATAGAATATCCATAGAAAACAATGCATAGAGGTGTTTAAGTAAATGCTCTTAATTGTATCCATTTTTTCAAAGAATACAAGAAACAATGAAATAATGGATGAATGAATGATTTACAAGTGAGGGGGAGGCTCTTTATTTATAGTTGAGCTCCCCCAAAACCGATGGTTTAGATCAAGTTACATCGATGGACGAGATTAAGCCTATCCCTACAATTAAGGGATTTACAAGATATACACAATCAAATAATATATAATCTTACAATATATTATTCTCATAAATCTTCTAAGATTAGTTTCCCAATTTACCAAGGTAGCCCAACTTTCCATATCTACATCATTGGGCCACCCAGGCTTCTTCAATAGCTCTTTGAACCGGACCAACTCTCATGGGTCAAATGATCCCTATCTAAATGATAAACCTCTATAAGATGAATATTGTGTGATGGTCACAGGCTTTGCATTGCGGCCCGTGACACTAGGAGCCACTTTGTAAGTGCCTAAAAAGTAACAAATTGAAATGACAACTTCCTAATTCCTTTTTTGGTATATAAGCTAATCAAGCTGTTGTTATGTCCTAAACCCAAACATTAGAAATCTTAATAAATTTTGGTTTAATGATTTAAGGCGGACTTTATACAGTGTAGTAGAGATCCTATTGGATTGTGAAGAGAAATCATGAAATAATGGCCATGTGTATCCTAGTCCAAATGTACATGTTGAAGCTTCATTGTTATTGAGTATTCTTGTGATCTTGTCCTAGCTGAATGGTACTGGTAATATCAGGTAGTGTGATCACAAATGTGTTTTTTGGATTGGGAAATCATTTCATACTTTGATATATAATTGGATTTTAAGTGTTAAAGTCTTTGAAGGTCTCTTTCTCAAAGTAGACCTGAAGAACTTTTTATGTATATTTCATCTGTAACAAGTTATCTTTTTTTAAGTCCCACAAGGAATCCAATGCATTCCTGATGTACCAACAAGTTTTCTTGTGAAAAGAGGACATTACTAATGCTTTATGTTATTCATATTTGAATATGCATCCCACCCAAATATATCCAATTTGTTTATATTTATTTTAGATATACAGAGAATCATTCTCTCATAAACATACAATATATATTTTTATATTTCATCAATGAAGTTGTATATTTTACCAATTAGCACAGTTATGAAAGATTCGTTATTGTTATAGTTGTAGTAAATTGACACATAGAGAGCACAACGCACCATTCTTTTATGTTGGTTTTTAATTTTACCAGTATAGTTCCCTTCTCATGGTTCCCGTTGGGTTGATTTAGTTTATGTTAAATTATATAATAAAAAATCTAAAGCTTAAAATATGTTCTAAATCTCTATACATTTTATACATTTGGAATTTAATTTTCCTACTATTATTTTCAAGTCTCTTTAGTTTTCGAATTTAAAAATTTAGGTCTAGTAGTTACCACTTTTAAAATTATTCTATTAAATTCTTTGGTGCCACGTTTTAAAATTTTAAAAAATATACTTGGTAGTCATGCAATGAAAAAAATAGCGTTGAAAATAATATTTAGATTTTTTTTCATAAAAATACCCATTCAAAGTCGTCATTATAAAATAAATTATTTATGTTGGAATAGTGTTCTTAAGAAAGTTGACTTTGGCATTTTGAATGAAATAACTAACAATAGTAATTATTTAGACTAACTAATAACATTAAACAAAATAGAGGGATCAAATCATGTCAAAAATTAAAATATATAGATTAAATCATGAATTTTAGCATAGTGTAAGGGCCAAAATTGAAATTTGACCTTTGTTTAATAGAAAAAGCAACGCAAACTTAAAAGAAATGAGAAATCACATGTCAATATCTAAGATATTAGTGCATCCAAATTATATATAAGAACATAATATTTTAATCGAAAAGTTAATAATATTAACTATTTGGAGTAAATAAAATTATAAAAATTTAAGGAACAACTTATGTTAGAAATTAAAGTATAGAGATTAAATATCAAATTTAAGCATAATAGAAGGACCAAAATTGAAATTTAACCATTTTTTTTAAAAAAAGAAAAAGAGAGTAAAGGTGGACCCATGGCATGTGGACAACAACATGGACACTACTTTTATATATAAGTGGACAAGAATAGGGTAATCCCTTGCCTTTTATTGATAGACCTCAAGAGTATATATAAATCTATACATTAGTAGTTACGTAGGAATCAATTTGCTAAAAGATAATATCTCATAATAATATCCTAACACCCGCCTCAAGTTGGAGCATGCAAATCATAAATGCCTAACTTGCTGAGAAGATATTCAAATTGTTGTTTACCAAGCGCCTTTGTAAAAATGTCAACCAACTGAACGGAGGTCAGTACATAAGAAGGCGCAATCAACCCATCCTGGATTGCATCCCTAATGAAGTGACAATCCACTTCAATATATTTACTATGCTCTTGAAATACGAGATTCTGTGCAATATGCAGTGCAGATTGACTATCAAAAAATAAAATAATTGCTTTAGGATGATGAACACCTAAGCTCAATAGCAACGTCTTTAGCCACTTGACCTCACAAGTGACGGAAGCCATAGACCTATACTCAGCCTCAACAGAAGAACGTGAAACAAGATGTTGTTTATTAGTTTTCCAGGAAATAAGAGATTGTCCCAGAAAAACAAGTTAGCCAGTAAGTGAATGCCGAGTTAACGAATAAGAAACCATTCCAAATCAGACCACCCTTTCAAGGAAAAATCACTATTAGATATCAAAAGAATCCCTTGACCAAGAGAGCCTTTCAAGTACTGGACAACATGTAAAGCCGCGTCCTAATGCTCTTACCTTAACTCGTGCATAAATTTGGATAAGACATGAACAGAGTATGCCAAATTTGTTCTGGTCACTACCTAATAAATCAAATGACCCATTGATTGTCTATACGGCTCAAGATCAGACAAAAGTGTATCTATAGCATGCGTTAATTTATGATTTTGCTCTATTGGCGATCCTGCGAGCTTTGCTCCCAAAAGACCTGCCTTCGAAATAATATCAAGTGCATATTTCCTTTGACAAATAAATAACTCCAAAGAGCTAGAGCTACCTCTATCCCCAAAAAATATTTCAAATGCCAAGATCCTTCATATGGAAGCAAGAATTGAGATACCCCTTAAAAGTTTTCAAAGCAGCGGAATCGTTCCCAAAAATAAGTAAATCATTAACATAAAATAGAAAATTAATGTGTACAAATTTCTTACTGTATGTAAAGAGAGAATAATCAGAATATGATTTAAGAAATCCATACCTTTTTAGTGCAGTAACAAGCTTTGCAACCAACACCAAGGAACTTGTTTCAACCTATACAAAAACCTGTACAAACAACAAACCATTCTAGACTTATCAAGAGAAAAACCTAGAGGAAGCTGCAAGTAAATCTCTTTATCAAGATCACAATGCAAGAAGCATTGTGGACTTCCATTTGATGTAACTCCTAATTTTTTGAGGCTGCAATAGCTAAGAAAGCATAGACAATAATCATTTTTGCCACAAGTGCGAAAGTTTTATTATAGTTAATACCTTCTACCTGGTGATTACCAAAACAACAAGACAAGCTTGAAGTCTCTCAATGCTTCTATCGGAGTTATATTTAATCTCGTACACCCATTTACTACCCACTGCTTTCTTTCCAAGAGAAAGTCTTTCCATAGACCAAGTGTCATTATCCTCTGGAGTACAAATATCCTTTTGTATAGCATCATGCCATCCCGTATCCTTCACAGCCTCTTTAAAAGACTATGGCTTGATCCTTGCAGTAATAGATCTAAGAAAATTTTAGTGTTTCACAGTGAATTTGTCACAGTTAACATAATGTGCTATAGGAAATGGAGTACATGAGGAAGGCTCTGAAGTAGGTGAGGCGAGAGATGAAATTTTCTTTATGACGATATGAGTGACAAAATCTCGAAGCTTCATAGAAGGAAATTTCTCTTATGCCCTCGTCCCAATTCAGGAGGATCATTAGCCAAAGCCTATTGTACCACTGTGTCATTGGAGGAAGAATAAGATACCACAAGTGTCAGAGAACTCATAAGTGGTGAACTCACAAGTTGTGGAGTAGCAAGCGGAGGAACTGCCGCGGGTTGTAACACCTTTGACTCACCAAAATATGTATAAATAATTGTGTCTGGTCTCCCATATGGTAGGGCAACATTGTCAGGCTCAATGGTTGCAACATTCTCATCCAAATACAAAACAATATCCTTAAAAAATTTCACATCACGAGACACAAAGAACTAGAATCCAAATAATATAAATACCAACCCTTTTTGCCAAAAGGGTACCCACAAAAACTAAATTTCGACTAGAAAACTTATCACCCTTAGAATGTTGATTATTAGTAGAAAACTTATCACCCTTAGAATGTTGATTATTAGTAGAACATAAGCAACCAAACACACAAAGATCATTAAGCAAAGGAGGGCTACCAAACAACATTTCCTAGGGTGTTTTATTGTGAAGAAGGGGTGAAGGAGTTCAATTAATGAGATGAGAAGCAACCAACACACACTCTCCCAAAAATATATAGGTAGATTTCCCTGGAAACGTAAAGCACAAGATACATTTAAAATATGCTGATATTTCCTCTCCACTCTCCCTTTTTTTAAGGTGTACCAATACAATATGTTTGAAAAATAATGTCATTTACAATAAAATAATCTCAGAGACAATTAGATTTCATCCGATTATCACTTCTAACACACTTTATTTGTTAAGAAAATTGACGATCAACCATAGCAATAAATGACATGAAAACTTTGAAAACATCCTTTTTATTAACTAATAGATATATCCAAACAACATAAGAGAAATCACCAACCAATGTTAAAAATAATGAGATCCACAAGATGAAGGAGTGTCATAAAAACCCCATGAATCACAATGAACTAACTTACAAATACGAGTGGAGAAATTCACTAATTCGAAAGCTATTTCTAGTCTACTTAGCACGATGAAAAAGTTTACATGCTTTATTAAGGTGATATCTAGAGTTACTAACGTAAGGAAGTAACCTTACTACTTTTTTGGAAGGGTGACCCAATCTTCTATACCAAAGTTCCAAAGAGGATGAAGTTTCAAGCGGAACTACTTTGACCATCGAAACCTACCAAAAGTAGTAAAGTCCATCCTATCTTTCACCTGCTCTAATCATCTCCCTTGAATAAAGGTGCACATATGTTAGTAGAAAATTGAACAAAATAGTTCATACCATCATTGTACTAGGAAACCGAAATTAAATTGTAGTTTAATTTAGGAACGTAAAGAATGTGCTTTAATTGAATTTTTCCATCAATTTAACCATTCATTCTTTAGTAGCCATCGCTATTTGGTCATTAGGGACTCCTATGGAACATGTCACAACATTTATCACATTCGTCAAACACATAAGATCACCCGTAACATGATTTGAACATCTCGTATCAATAATCCAATTATTCTTGGACTTACCATTCAACCGAGTGAAGTTGATTGTTTATTACTGAACACCATCATAAGAGACTGTCATTGCTCAGTGGTAAAACCAGGAAGTGTCGACCCCGTTGACAGTTGCATTGCCCTTGCTATGTTCTACGTTGGTGTTGCTCAATTGCTGGTATCTAATGGAGTAGTGTTGGCTCACACACTGCCTTTGCCACGAGAAACTTGCGGCGTGGAAGATAGGACACTTGTCTTCCCACCACAACCATCACTTTTCATCTCTGGCTTCCCATACTTCTTGAGCCACCAATCCAGGCGGCCATGTAAGTAAAAAAAGGTAGCCACCATGCCCCTTGTGATGGCAATGAGTGCATAGCAAGGTCAACTTATCAATACAATTAACTCAACCTTTGTTACAACCCTTCATGCATACGTAAAGCCCAAACTTTTGAGCTTCTCTTCCTTGACCTATGTAATGTCGCATATGCGTTCCTCTTGAGTGCTTTGTTGGAATGCTCGATTCAAGAAAGGTAAAGGATCTTGGGAAAGCAGTGTAGACCTAATTTGGGCATAATAATCTAAATAGAGGCCAAGAAGAGATTGATTAAGTCGGTCATGCTCATGGCGTTGTTCATGCACCTTTCCTAAGTTACATAAACATTGTCCACACTTGCAAGAAATCAAAGGTTCATTATTATCTAATTCATCCTACAAAACCTTTAATTGCTAAAATATCTTATTAGAATATAATATCCCATAATAATATCCTATTAGAAATTAAATTACTAAGAGATAATATCCTATAATATCCCATTAGGAATCCAATTGCTAAAATATAATATCCCATAATAATATTCTAACATAGGTATATATATTTTCAAAACATTGAAAGTTTGGAGACAATATGATTCACAAGTTGATGCGTTGTAGATTCATAAGGTAAAATTAGGTCATTTTCATACTTAAAGAGTTTTTTCCCGAGTTGTTTTTAGAGTCATTTTGTGTTATTTTACATAATTAGTAGAAGGTGTAGTAGAATTTGTTTTCTTAGTGTTTTTGCATATATTTTGAGTAATTGCATCTTATACCCTTTAATTGTGAATTTACTTTTTGTGAAAATGGCATTGTAGGTCAAAATGAATGATGGAATTGTGAAAAACTCAAATTGATTGGAAAATGTACAAGAAAAACCCTTGTCATGACTACAAGGAAAGCCTTGTTATGATAAGGACGCTACAAAGCCTTGTTGCGACAAGTATGCTACTGACTTGGCCATGGAGTTCTCACTTCCATTAATTGTTGTGACCATGAGAAAAGTGTTATTGTGACAAGAACCTTACTGAATCAACTACAAAGTCTCTTGGTTCCAGTCCTTGTTGTGACCACATGATATACCTTGTTAGGACAACGCTGCCACTATTGGAAGTAATGAAATAGACCTATCGTTGTTGCGACAATAAGATTGATGTTACCGTAAAAGTGTAATTGAAATATTGATCTGGCCATTAGCTTTTTAAGCTTAATTTTAGGTCCACATTAAGGGATAAAGTGTAATTGAAATATTTTTAAACCATTAGTATAAATATTATTCTTTGAAATAGGTGAAAGAGAGGAAGAGAATAGATAGAAAAACTTCTGAAATTTTTTAAGCTTTTTTGTGCAATTTCCTTTTCTTAATTTTAAATTGTAAACTTTTAATATAATTTTTTTATGGAATGAAGATCAAGATGGGTTTCAATTGATGTTCATAAAGGATGATTTAGTTCTTGAATGAGCAACCTCGAAACTAAATCTTGTTTTATTTACTTTGGTTTCTTAAGTTTGATATGGAGATTGTAACACTCCATACCCAACCCGACCGTTGTGTCTAAGCTATATGATGCCACATTCATTGTCGAAGAAACTACGGTCAATTACATTCAAATACCTACAATTAATGATTAATTTTGAGAAATATAAACATATGATATGATATACAATAATTTTTGGGTCTTAAACGAGCTTATGAAAGCTCTATTATTAACCCGAGGTTGAATTAGGACCAAATTACAATGTTTACAAAATCCCTAGGTTGACGTCGTAAGTTTGGGGTTACATCATCACAACACTATCACGTGTGAATGTGCAAGTATACACGTCGAATCAAGTAATAAAGTGATGAGTGAGTATTGTCTCCACAGGGATCAAATTGATTAAAAAAATTGGTTATGCTATTAATACGAATTTGACTAATTAAACTATGCAAAAGAAAATTTTGACAAATTGATGAAGAGAATTAATGAATGGATGAATAAAATCAATTATGAATGAAAAAATGCTAGGGAAGTTGAAATCCTACTGCAATTCTCAAAGATTAAATGTGTAACACCCCTAACCCGTTTCCATCTTCAGATTGGGGTCACAGAGTATTATGATAACATTTCAAACATTTAACGTTTCATACAATTAAATATGCAACCATAATTACCATTAAGCAATCACATACCATTCATAAAATAATACATATATACGGACATTAAAACGAGTCTACGAGGCCCTAAAAATAGATGGAAAACATTCTGGGGTCAATTGAAACCAAATTGGAAAAGTTGGGAAATTTTGAAAAAATTAGGAAACAGGTGACACACGGTCATGTGGACTTTCAAAGTCCAGAAACACGGCCGTGTCCCAGACCATGTGTCTGCCTGTGTGAGAATCGATGTTGGGTCACACGGCCTTATCACTGGCCGTGTCTTAGATTGTGTAACTCACTAACCTGAGACACACGGTCGTGTTCCAGCCCATGTCTCTACCCATGTAACTCACTGACCTGGGTCACATGGCCGTGTCGTAGGCCGTGTGTCAGCCAATGTGAAAACTACACTTATACTATTATTCTACACCTTCAGGGCACACACCCATGTGTGCTGCCTGTGTGTGATACACGACCGTGTGATAGACCGTGTCTCAGGCCATATGCACCTAAATGTACCTTAAAACTCAAGTTTACCAATTTTTGGTTTCTTGGACACTAAGCAACCAATTCATCAATTATTTAACCTATTCAAAGGAAGTATAGAGACTTTTTGTAAGTTCATGGTCTTAGAACTCGAACGTCATTTACTTAATATATAATCAGTTAATTATTAATTATTAGTTAACTATGTTCTTATCTGTGTTTAGTTAAGTTCTATTGAATGGATATTGACAAATTCATAAATATATGGAATGTGGCACTATGAAATGAATTAATGAATGATTAGTAGATAATTGAAGTGAATGTGATATTGAGTTATGAAATGTGATATTATGGATTTGCGATTGGGTAATTAATATCGTTGATTCGTTCGAATAGTGTTGGGCACATCCATAGTCGGTTATTTGACTAGCGCTAGGCGCAAAACATCGTCAGTTATCTGACTAGCGCTAGGTGCAAAACATCATCGATTCATTTGACTAGTGCTGGGCACATTATTATAATTGTCGGTATATCTGACTAGCGCTGGGTGCAACTTCTGTCAATTTATCTGACTAGTGCTAGGCGCATTCTCTATATTTGTCGATTCATACAACTAGTGCTGGGCCCAAAGTTTAGTTACGATTTAATCGATAGGCACCGGGTGCCATTCATTAAATGATTTAAATCGACAAAGTATAATTAATCCATAGTGGAAGGTTGGTGTATGAAAGCTATTATGGAAGATGGATGAAATATTTAGTCGAAATGAGTGGTAAATTCTATAAGTTAACTATATATGCTATGGATTATGAAAATGTGGATCATCTTCTTTTTTCTTCTTCTTATTTCTTTAATGTTATTTTACTAATTATTTACCTTTTTATCCTTATAACATAACTTATAAATCAACTAAGCATAGTCCATAATTGTCCACTCATATTTTGCATGATTTAATTTCCACTTTAGTCCATCAGCACTTTAATTTCTAACTACCTACTACTATTAACTTTTGGAAATAACTTTTCAAGGTTTTGCAATTTAATCCTTTAACTTAATTAACTAACCAAACGTTAATATTTATTTACCAATTTTTAATATGACATTCATCAACATATATAAACATTAACTAAATAATAAAATACTAACTCGCTTGTCGAAATTGGGGTCCCAAAACTATCATTTCTAACGCACTAAAATTGGTTCGTTACAAAGTGGGAAGGATTTGGATTGTTGAATGATAAAGGTTGGAATTACTCAGGTTTTATTTTTTTTATCATAATAATGCCATGGATAAATCTTGACCATTCTACTGCTTAGGAATTCACTACTGCAGTTTGCTTCTTTCGAGAGCCAGACTTTAAGCTATCATTCTGAGTTTTTGTATGTCTACAGAACTCAAGAATGATATCTAAACTATTATTCCTTTCCCTGTACAGATCACAACTTCTACGTCTAGAGTGCTGCAAATATTCTTTTGAATACTCGTTTGTATCAATCGATAATAATATAATTTATTTAATCTTTTCAGAATTAAATCAAATCTAACAACATACCATATAGTGATCTATGTCTAGAGCTTGTATGCATGCATTTAAAATAATCACAAATCGAATTAAACAACAATTTACTCAAAAATTAGATCGTGGGCATTAAAGATAGTAAAAATTCACCCAAATAATTCCAACCCAATTAGATTTAGGGCACGTTTCGTTCGCTGTAATGGAATAGAGCTGTAATTTAATAGAGCTGTAATGGAATAGAACTGTAATAGTAATTCAATTGTTTGGTTGAATGGAATGGAATAGAACTGTAATAGTATTCTTGTGTTTGGTTGAATGGAATGATGATGTAATAGCATAAGGAAAAAAACTAAAATGACTAGAATACCCTTAGTAGAATTTTTTAAGTAGATGATTATTATTGTTATTAAATTTTAATAAGATTATTAATATAAATAATAAATAATTTAATCATATTTTAACATAATTATTATTAAATATAATTTAATAAAAAATATAATTTAATAAAATTCTTAATATAATTATTCTTATATGAATTTAGTAAAATCATAATATATAATAATATAAAAAAATGTATAATCTCATTTATTATTTTTAAACCGCAATACATATTTAATGTGCTAAAATATCATTAGTGAATCAAATAATTTAATTATTCTACAAAAAAAATATTAGAAGTAATGAATAACTTAAGAATTATATTTGGCGTAAATATAATATTCTTATATGAACAAAAGGTTACATAATTTCATTAATTTATATGTCATAATCCATATGTTATAAAATTTTACAACATCAAAAAGTTACAACATTACCATTGAATTTCTTCACAAAATGATAATTCAAACCAACAGGGTCAAATAAACATAAATAAATACATAAGCATGGCAGTTAGAGCTCAGAGAAGGCACCTTCTGTGTTCTATTCAGAATTAATAATAAAAAATGATTTCATATATCATCCATGATGCATGTTGATCAAAACAATTCAACTTTTCTTTTTCCCATTTCAATTGTTGGAAACTCCATCATTCACGTTTGTTGTCCTTCAATTTCAATAGCAGCAAGCTGCTTCAAATGGCATTAGTGTGGATTGGATGACTGACTTTGCCATGGAGCTGATATGAAAATTCATCCATTTGCCTCAGCTCCGCAATTTATTTCCCAGCAATGGCCGAATGAAGGTGGATTCCATGTCATTATTTTCAGACACTGAATAAATTGGTTCATTTTCAGACAGATACTTGCTCTCTTCACTTTTTCCTAGGATAACCAGATACAATCCAACTATTATCAATGCTACTCCTACTACCCTGCAAGTTTCACATATTTTGCAAGCTATATTCAATGTCACTCCAACCCTGCAAAGTATGATTGTAGGCAACAATGTATGGGTTAAAAGTTAAGGCTTACCCTCCCAAGTAGAATTCTTCACCCATTGTAATAGTAGCTATTAAAGCTGCAGGTTATAGACTTGCTAGTCGAACAAGAAATGAAACAAGCAAGCTAGTCGAAACACTAGTTGCGCATATTCTCAGTAGAAATCAACTCTTAAAACTTGATCATTCCCAAAGAAATATGTCACCTACTTATAGACTTGGAAAATGACAAACTATTCTCCATTAAAACGGTTTACTAGTGTGAGAAATTCAATTATCGTTAAAAAACAACACATTAATCATCAAGAAACAATAAGACTTTCATGCTTATCAAACTAGCTTAAGGAAGTCAATTGGGAGACTAAGACCTCTTAATTGACCTATGCTATCATTTTTTTCAAACATGCCATAGTCAAATGGATCATACTTAGCCCAACCAAAACTTATATAGGACCTAAAATAATGGCCTACGCAAAGAAAGAAATTTATTATAATGTTACATGAAACGAGCAACAACTTTCCCAACACTATTGATATCTTTTTGTTGTAAATATAGATTATTATGTGAAGGGAACAAATATATATACTGTAAGTGATAGATATCATGTCCGTCTCAAGTGTGTAGTTATTTTTCATTGTTTATTTTTCCTCACAATTAAAGACTAGTATTTCGAAAAATAATGAGGAGCTCCACAGTTGTGAAAGAGTTTTATTTTACTAATACCTACAACTAATGAAGAATGGCAAGAAATGGTGTAAGTTATTTGTTTAAGAGCTGTGAATTGCAATCTTAATCAACCTCAGGTTTTGCAAAAGTGTAAATAATTTCTTTATAAAATGAGAAATAAATAGTTAATACAAAATCTTAATCGACCAACTAGTATCAGCATCCTCAATAAAAGAACTTGTCAATAATTAGACCCTTAAAACATTGACAGGAGATATGCCTCCAGAAACTTAGTACTTTAGTTTTAACATCTATAAACTACTTTAAATCTAGTTAGATCAAGAAATTGCATTGCATAGAACACAAAAGAAGGGCCAAGTAGAAAAAGGAAGCCAACCTACCTCCTCTGATCAGAGTAATCCATATATCTTTAGATACAAGAGCTGGCTGCATGTGTGCACACACACATACGTATTTGAAAGGAAAAAGAGAACAATATAGCTCATGGTGATTAAATAAAAAACAGGGAAAGTTTAACATAAGTACTCGATGCATGATATAAAAAGGAAAAGATCAAATCATTTTTATGAGTTCCCATTGTGAACAAAATTCAACTTTTCCCCAGCTATCTATAGATCCATCCTAAAGTCTTTTGGGGAAAAAAATCATCCATATTAAACTCAGCAAAGGTTTGCAAAACTCTAATATGGCAAGCTTAATGAATGAACCACGACAAAGATAATTCTATACAAGTAGAGCATGAAAAACATATCACAAAAACTGCTTAGAAAGAAGGGCAGTTAAGAAAATAGGGAAGGATTAGAGGCAAACGAGCTTAAACCCTATTCCTATCCCAAACTAGAGGTGTAGATAAAGAAAACGCATGAATCTTAGGGTGGGGTTAGTCATAAACTGATTAGAGATCAAAACAAGGTTAAGCTTTGAACATAAAGCGATAGCAGCAACAGAAAGCGAAAAGAGACAGCCCAAGAAGATGTAGAAAGTATATCAAACCAAATAATTGGAAACAACCTTTGCTTTGCCACTTTATATCCAAATACGAAAGGGGAAAAGAAAAGTTGAAAGAACTGGAAGAACTTTAACTAAAAAAATCAGAGAAAAAAAATGGAATCAAAGTTCTTGCTGTAAATTAGGACGTTCAACTAGAAGGAAGATGAAGATAAAGATGGCAAATGGATGCTTGATTTGTCGTCGATTAAGGAGCTAATTTCTAGGGTTCAGTTTGGGGATAAATGTTGAGGAAGAAATCTGTAGAAGTGAGTGAAAACGATAAAGATAAGAGGAAAATATGCCCTGAATGGCTATTTTGGTCCAAAAAGGGGAAATGTTATTACGGGTGGTTTGGAATAGCAATTCAGAAAAACATGCCCTAAATGGCTATTACAAGACCGCACGGAATAGAGACAGAATATAATAGTTGACGAAATAGAAAACTGTGAACCAAATATGGAATAGGGACGGAATTATTGTACCGCACGGAATAGGGACATAATGGAATGGCAATTCCATCGAACCAAACATGGTGTTAGCTCATGGATTGGACATTCAAATCCAAAATAAAACCATTCAACATCATCATTCAAGTTTATGAATCACAAAGTTCAAATAAAAAAAATAAAGGCCGAACTGCATGAAGCTCTCGCTACTCCAGCTTTCACTTTAATACTGAAAGTTGATGCAAAACCCAGGGTAGATTTCTCTTCCCCTTCCTTGTGTCTGTGATGTATTTTCTATAAGCTGCTACCCTCTCATCTCTTTTCTTTGAAATTTTCCATGAGAATTCGATGTAGAGAAAAAACTGTTCTCTAATTCCTCTCTCCTCAAAATCCTTGTCTCCTATTTTCTTTTCTCTTTCTCTCCTTTATAGGGTAGGTCCCTGCCTCTCGGCACACTTCTTTTGCTTCCCCTTTTTCAAGGTGGTTTATCTGGTACAAGTACAACTGGCTGAGAGTGACGTGGACTGAGTGCTGCGCCATCTTCTTGGAATTTCTATGGCATTCTTGTTGGTAATCTAACCAACATTTTGCCATTTCCTTCATTTTCTTTCTTTTTTCTCTTCTTTATTCTGCACTTGCTGCCAACAATAACCAACACCTTTCTTCCCCAGTAACAAATAATGACATTTATAGCACAATCCAAGCTTTATTATGCAATTTTCTAAAAATATCCTAAAAATGCTAACATATTTACTTAATTATAAATAATAAATTCAATCTAGAGGCCTAAAATATATCTCTTTTCAAGAGTTATCACACCCCAAGCCTAAATTATCACAAGTGGAGAATACTATTCCTAGACAACTCGACTTGAATCTGTCTATTCCCTCTTGTGTCGCACTTAGGGCTCCTCGTTAGAAGCTGGTCTGTATCCTTTTCATGTCAGTTCACCCGTTGGATCTTAAGCCATCATAGCCGAAAGCTTCAAGAAGTTGAAGAAGGTGATAATCCAAAAGCTCATTTTTTTTATTTTTATGTGAATATTTATATATTTTTCCCAAATAGCCCAAGTGTCCTTTCATTAGAATCATGCTTCCTCTGTACATACAAGTTAGTTGCACCAGACTAGACAACTCACGCATTTTTGTTCCTATCCGGACAATTGTCAGGTGTGGCGACAATTCTGGGCGCAATCTGAAAATACTCATGTAGCGACATCAGTACCATAACATAATAAAATTAAGGATAACTAAGTTAATATCCACTGATTTATAAAATGTAAATTACTAAATTGAAAATGCTAAAATATGTGCTAAAGATAACTAAATGGAAACAAATTAACCAATAAGTAGGGAGAAAACATATGTTCTTTCCAGTACTATCACACCCACAAACTTGAGTTTTTTTACTTATCCTCAAGTAAAACAGAAACTGGCAAGGCTACACAAGAATTCACTAAGGTAAATGATCATTCTAGCAACTTGAATCACCTAAAATCCCAATAAATGATTCACATTCAGATGACAGAATATTGCATCGAAAATACATAAGTATGAATGACTAAGATTGCATCTTCATCAAAACCAACATCATGCTTTAAATTTTAATTTCTATCTACCAATACAACATTTATTGTATATATATTTTTTTGTGAATAAGGGATATCATTGAATTACTATATCCTTGTTCCTGAGAAGTAACGATGGAGTACAACAAACCCCCAAGAAGTATGTAATTGCACCGACACACACTCATGCCGCGACAACCTTTGGCTAGTTTCATTTTTCTAACGCTTGCATTGGAGTGTTCCCTTTTCAACATTTCACAATACACCTATTTTAGAGTGTCACTTATTCATAACTATATATACATATGAGTAGTTGTAAAAGGCAGATTCATTCAAAATTCAAGGAATGCTACTAGTCATCCATTACTAATGCAACCTAAATCATTCATCAAAGAATTAAAGGTACAACATTCAGTCAAATTTATCCAACTCATTCATTGATAGTTCACATGATTCAAGAATTAAGCATTAAATGTAATAAAAAATATTTTCAACACATTTGCATTAACCTCAAATAAACCTTGCATGCTTCATTAAAAAATTAAAATGTGGGTGTATTTCCAATCTCCAAATGCATTCCCCCAAACTTAAAGTTTGCATTGTCTCCAATGCACTAAGATTAAAATGCGATGATAATAACAATGCAACGACAATGTTAACTAACAAAATGAAAATTATAGCTAAATACAATGCATGATGCTACAGCTAAAACTTAAAATAAACTAACTTAGTTTTTCTTGGCCATCAATGTGGTTGCACGATGTTTCTTCTTCCTCCTTTTTCTCCTCATTCTAGCATTTTTTGTCTTTAGAGAACTTTCTCTTCTTTTCTTTGGGCTTTGCACGATCCTCGGATCCCTCTTCAGGTTCTGGCTCTCCCTGGCATCATCGGCTACTTCTTGTGTAGGAGGGGTCACATTGAGTGGTCTGGTATAAACCACTATAGCCAACGAATTGTGGTACTCCTCACTTGTTACCTCTGCAGCTTCCACCGGTCTAACTACGTCTTGCACTAGATTATCTTTAGTTACATCTACAGACTCGGATGCATTGAAAATATCCTCAATAGATTCTTTCTCAGTAGCTCCTGTCTCAGTATTTTCTTCCTCGGGCTTCTCGTTTACAACTTTGTTTTCCTCTTCCACAATAACTTCCTCCTCAACAATAGATGCCTTTTGACCAACAATGACTTCACCCTCGACCAGGCTATCAATCATTCACATGCACTCCTCAACATCCCTTGATTCAAATTCTTTCTTAACATTAGAGACATGCACAATGGGAGGGGATTCCATCGATTTGTCTCTGTCCTCTAGTTCATATTTCTCGGAGGAGGGTTCATATTCTCGGATAATCGGTGGGAATACTTGAAATTCTAGTGGTGGGTTCAGACTTGATTGGCATAATGTGGTAACAATATAGGTGTTATAGGCCCTGGGATAAGCGTAGAACAAATTTTGTAATCTGTCTATATCCTCTATTGTAGTGACAAGCTTGATCAACTTATTGCTGATGGAATTGGTCAATTTCTCGATATGCTTCATTTTTTTCAGCAATGATGTCTCTGTAGTCAATTTTATTCCCTCGCTTTCTACTTTGGTTTTGGCTTTCTTTGTCTTGCTAGTTTCTGCCTCCTTCATTATTCTTGTATCTTTGCCACGAGTCATTCTTTCAATAGACGCTTCATTGATCGAGCCCTTATTTTCCAAGATCTCTTCATTATCATGGGGCACGATCCCTTTTTGCTGGCACAGTAGCATCAGCAACAACAGGAAAACCAAAATTCCATTTTGCCTTGCAGCGTAGTCAGCAATTTCCTAGTGGAGTATTGAATCTTTCTGCCCTTGACAATTGAATGTATCAGACACATTCTATCAAGGTTGACTGTGGTGCTGTGAGTAGAGGGCAGTGGCCTGCAGTTGACAAAATAAAACTTGATTTTGCCTTGCAGTGTCAGGAATCGGCGATGCATCGTATAATTTTTTTGACGTGAACCTGTCCATAATGCTCATTCGATAAAAAAACTTTTCACCAATAGGTCCCTTTTTTAGTCTATGATATCTTTAATAAACTTGGAGATGGTTTTGGAGACTTGTTTGCCCAAATCTTACTGTTTTGAAAGGAGAATGCCCTATTCTAGGTGGAAGTTTCGCCTTATGATGTTGTTTTGAAATCAGTCTTTGGCTGCTTTCATTAAAAAGATCACCGGCTCCTTTTTTTCCGTTGGCATGGGGAATTCTGACTCAGGAACTACAGTTGTAGAAGATGAGTGTTCTTCAATAGGCTTGGTGGCTTTCTTGATTGATCATGTCGTTCTTGCCATATTTTTCTTGTTTTGTGGAGTGAAGATGGTTTAAAGGTGTAAACGTATGAACTTGGGGATAAGAAAGTGAATAAAAATTACTGCTTGGGTGTTTTTACAGCCGGCACAGTGAAGAGGGGTTTATACTGAGTGAAAGAAGAATATGAAAAGACGTGATTTTTTTGAAGAGAAATAAAGCTAGCGAGAATAATTATGTCCAATGAGGATTGTGCCCTTTCAGACAGATCAGACGGCTAGGTGACTTTTGATCAAACGGTGAGATCTGAATTTCCTAAGCTGTCCTCATTCTTGCTGAGTTAGAAGCGACAATACAATACTATGAACTATGTTGGCAATAGAGTCTAAGTGCGTCAACAATAGTACCTAATTATTCTGTAAAAATAAAAATAAAAATAATAAAACAATCAGAAGAAAAATTAAAATAAAATTACCTAGTAATAAATTGCAGAGAAAAAAAATTCAAATTAAAATTGTTTGACTAACTTAATGGTCTCTACCTTCTTTTTTTCAATATTTCCAAGATAATGTTCCAATCGTTGAACATTCACTTTGAATTGGTGTCCATCATTTAAATCTCTGATTGTGACTGCACCATGAGGAAATACTTTGGCAACTTCGAAAGGTCCAGACCAACGAGAATGCAATTTACCCAGGTGTAATTTCAATCTAGAATTGAATAATAAAACTTGTTAACCCGCGAAAAAATTGTCGCTGCAATATAATTTTGTCATGCTATTATTTGTTCTTTTCCTTGTAAATTGCAGCGTTTTCATAGGCATTTCGCCTAATCTCCTCTAGTTTAGTGATATCCAATAGCCTTTTCTTTCCAGCAGCTTTATAGTCCATGTTCACTTGTTTAATTGTCCACATTGCTTTGTGCTCCAATTCAACTGGCAAGTGACATGCGTTTCCAAAGACCAATTGAGACGGCGACATCCCTAATAGATTTTTGTATGCTATTCACAATCTATAAAGTGTCATCCAGTCTGGAAGACCAGTCTTTCCTCGAAGGGTTCACAACCTTCTCAAGAATGTTTTTAAGTTGTCGATTCGACACTTCGGCTAGTCCATTAGTTTGTGAATGATAAGTAGTAACCATTCTATGATTAACTCCATATCTTTTTAGTGCCGCTATCACTTGGTTGCAATGAAAGTGTGTACCCTAATCATTAATCAATGCCTTTGGTGTGCCAAAGCGAGTGAGAATATACTTGTGCAAAAATTTAAGTACTGTCGTTACATTATCCTTTGGGATTGCAATAGCTTCAACCCATTTCAAGATGTAGTCAACAGCTACTAATATATAAAGATTTCCAAATGAAATTGGAAACGGTCCCATAAAATCCATACCCCAAACATCAAAAAATTAAACCTCCATAATTGGCTGCTATAATATTTTATTGCGTTGGGATATAAACCCAGTGCACTGACACCTATTGCATTGATTCGCAAAATAGTGGGCGTGTTTGAATAATGAAGGCCAGTAGAATTTTGATTGGAGAACCTTAGCAGCAGTTCGCATGCCATCGAAATGGCCTCCATAAGGAACATCATGATAGTGCTTCAAGATTGAAAGCATCTCCTCTTCCGTAACACAATGCCGAATAATGTTGTCATTGCATACCTTGAATAAATACGGTTTGTTCCAATGATACTTCACTACTTCACGAAGAAATCTTTCTTTTTTATGGCCTGTGACACCTAATGGGAGTTTTCCACACACTAGATAATTAACCAGATCTGCATTCCAAGGGGTTTCATCTATAGCAAATAACTTTTCATCTGGGAATGTGTCAACAATTTGAATTATGTTTCCATCTTCACCGTCAACTTCTAATCGAGAAAAATGATCTGCAACTTGATTCTCTGAACCCTTGTGGTCTTTTATCTCGATGTCAAATTCTTACAATAGTAAGATCTAGCGTATTAATCTTAGTTTTGTATCATTCTTCACAAAAAGATATCTCAACACTAAGTGATCAGTAAATACGGTAACCTTTGCGCCGACAAGATAAGAATGAAACTTGTTGAAAGTAAAGACTACAGCCAACAATTCTTTCTTTATAGTGGTATAGTTGATTTGAGCCTTTGTAAGAGTTTTCCTAGTATAATAGATGGCATGAAATATATTTCCCTTACGTTTTCCTAGAATAACACCCATAGCCAAGTCGCTTGCATCACACATAACTTCAAAAGGTGAGACTAATCAGGTGCAATGACAATGGGTGCCTTTACTAGCTACGTCTTTTAATTGAATGAATGCATCCAGACATGCATCGTCAAAGAAGAATTTTTGATTCTTTTCCAGCAATGATCTTAAGGGTTTTGGAATTTTCAAGAAATCTCTAATAAATCTTTGGTAAAACCCCGCATGCCTAAGAAAATTGCAAATACCTTTCACATTTTTCGGTGGAGGTAATTTTTCAATGATTTCCACTTTAGCTTTGTCTACTTCAATGCCTTGACTAGAGATGTGATGGCCTAACACAATGCCTTCAATTGCCGTAAAATGACATTTTTTTCCCAATTTAGAACAAGATGTGTGTCTTCACATCGCTGTAATACTTTATCCAAATTGTTAGCAAAATGAGAAAAATCATTCCCATAGACTGAGAATTCATCCATAAACACCTCTAAAGAGTCTTCAATCATATTTGAGAATATTACCATCATGCACCTTTGAAATGTGGCTAGTGCGTTGCAAAGACCAGAAGGCATATGGCGAAAAGTGAAAGTACCAAAAGGACAGGTGAAAGTTATTTTCTCTTGATCCTCCAGTGCAATAGCAATCTGATTGTATCTAGAAGAGCTGTTCAAGAAGCAGTAATAGGCTTTTCCAGGAAGCCTATCCAACATTTGGTCAATGAAAGGAAGAGGGAAGTGGTCATTCCTTGAGGCCGCATTAAGTTTGCGATAATCCATACAGACTCAGCAGCCCGTAAGAATGCGTGTAGGAATTAATTCATCTTTTTCATTGCTAACCACAGTGATGCTATTCTTCTTAGGAACGCATTGCACTGGACTTACCCAATTACTATCAGAAATAGGGTAAATAATTCCAGTATCAAGCCATTTTATAATTTCTTTCTTAACAACTTCCTTCATCTGCTCGTTTAATATTATTTGTTGCTCAATCGATTGCTTGCCATCATATTCCAACTTGATCTTGTGCATGCAAAAAGATAGACTGATGCCTCGAATATCGACAATACTCCAAGCGATAGCTCATTTATGTTGCTTAAGAATATGAACCAATTTCTCTTCTTGAGTTACATTCAACATTGTGGAGACAATAACGGGGAGAGTATTGTTATCACCAAGAAAGACATATTTAAGATGAGTAGGTATTGGTTTCAATTATAGAATAGGAGTTTCATTGATAGATGGATTGAAAATTGGAGCTGTTCTATTGGCTAAGTCTAAGGATTTGATCTGCCATCCATACCTAAGTTTAATATTATTAGCTTCAACCATGCGGTCACAATCATTTCAAATTCATCATTAGATGTCACTGCAAACTCCATAGAAAGTATTATGTGTTGGTCATTGAATTTTGCCTCAATTAGATCATCCAGCACATTAACAGTATGGCATTCTTCTTTGTCCTTGCCTTGAATAGATTCGAAAATTCTAATGGCAACGTGCTTATCAGTAATGTGAACCTCCATGTTTGCCTCGCAGTCAAGTATGATAAAATCAACTGGAAAAATGAATTTATTCACACGAACTAAGATATCTTTAATTTTCCCTTCAGGTTGAGCCGAAGATCGATCAACTAGTTGCAATTTCACTGCAGTAGGTTTCATGTGACCAATTCCCAACTTTCTAAAAGTTGATAACGACATTAGCTCCCAAGTCGCAAAAAGCCTTGCTTAAATAATGGTTGCCAATCGAACATAGGATAGTAAAGCTCCCAAGATCTTTCATTTTGGGGGGTAACTTATTTGTCAAAAGAGCACTATAGCCTTTTAAGAGTGCTATAGTTTCCATATCACTCAGCTTTTTCTTCTTGGACAAAAGCTCCTTCATAAATTTCTCATAATTCAAAATTTTCACAAGTGCGTCTATTAAAGGAATATTGATCTAAAGTTGCTTCAGTGTGTTCAGGAATTGCTGGTACTGCTTATCCTGGTTATTGTGCCTGAATCTTCGTGGAAAAGGTAACGATGGAGAAATATCTAATTGCGTCAACACCTTTATTTGTGTCGACAGTTTTGAGGGTCAGACGTTAGGCATATAAGTGAAAATTTGTGGAACTGCTTTGTTTGGTATATCGAAAACCTCGTCAAATTCAACCTTTTCACCAGGGATCACTTCACCAGTATCTTGAGGTGTTACTGTAGAGTCTGTAGTCGGCTCGCCAATTTGTTTACCACTCCTAACCGTGATAGCCTTGTAGTGTTCTTTCCCTTTAGGACTGGAATTTTTCGTGTCACTAAATAGTGTGCCCGGTGGTCGAGTATTCAGATTTGAAGCAAGTTGTCCTAATTGTGCCTCCAACGCTCGAATAGAAGATGAATTACCTTACATAATAGCTTTTGTGAGAGTCATATGCTCCTGCATTAAAGATTCAAGTGCTGCTAATGGGTCAGAAGGAGAAGCTTGTGTGTACTATTGTCGTCGATGTTTTGAACATGCTGATTCGACATTGAAGAGTGTTGTGGCTGCATCTAGGTCTAGTGTAGATGCATCTGGCCTTGTTCTGGATGCATCTGATTGTGCTAATTGTAGTTATGTTGTTGTTGATTGTAATTCCCTATTCTTGAATTATAATTGCCTTGAGCAAATATATTCCCATATCGAAATGTCGCAGCATTTTGTCCAGCATTCTGAGTTCCCCAAGACTGTTGATTGCGTGTAGAATTATTATAAGAGTCACCATAAGAATTATAGCACATGTTACTAACATAAAAAGACATTCTCTTCATATTGCCTATTAGAATTCAGCATTTGGAACATTACTGGCTTGAGTTCAAAATTTCCAGCTTGGATTGCTGGCCTAACAACTCTCGGTTGTAAGTCATCCAAGATAGATACTACAAAATCTCGTATAGTCCTATTTTGTATTTGACCGTCTTGCTACAATGGTCAATCATTAGCATTTTGGTTATACATCGAGAGTATAACTGCATTGTTTTTTGGAAAAGCCATAGTCCATTGTTCTCGAAGTCTCCTCCGAACAGTTCTTTCAATTTTTGGATCAAAATCGATAATAAATTTTGAATTGCTTTGGGTCATACAACACCTAAAATAAAATGTGAAAACAACGACAAAAATAAAACAAGTTAGTATAAATTAAATATTATGCAATAAAAACAAACAAATATAAACATCAAACAAACTCCATCCCCGGCAATGGCGCCAAAACTTGATTGACCGTTTAACATCACAACAATAATGTGCAAGTTTACACTGTTGATGCAAGTATAGTAGATAGATATGAGTCTGTCGAATATTACTCCCACGAGGATGGTTGTCTTTTGTTTATCAATGTCAGTGTAATAAATAGATGGATACAAGATAAATTGTGAGAGTAGTTGTTAAAGCAGTAACTTGAAAACAATAAGATAAAATATGATAATGATAAACTGGGATCCCCAACGTGAATGTTTAACAAAATGCTAAGTGCTCACAAGGTATAAAAGGATAGGTGATTTTCAATGCATTAAATTGGAATGAATATCTTACCAAACTTTTATATTTAATCTAAGACTTAAACATGCACGTTAACCCCATATTTCAATGCTGGCAATGGAACACTACTCAGAACAGGTGAATTAAATTCCTTTAATCCTTAAGCAACTTCTGTTGTCATGCTTGTTAGCTTGAACTGTCTTTGCACCTTCTAGTGTTAGTGACTGCAATAACACTTCCATGCTAAAAACATTCAAACCCAAAGATTAAATAGTAGAAGCAAGATTGAATAAAATAACATTTAACCCATAAATCATGTGTACTTCCGTACTAACATGAAATAGAAAGTAATCACCAGCGTTTAGAAAAGAAAAATAAAAGAAAAAGTAGAGAATACTATTCCTAAACAACTAGACTTGAACCTCTCTATTCCCTCTTGTGTCGCTCTTAGGGCTCCTCGTTAGAAGCTGGTATGCATCCTTTTCACATTGGTTCACCCGTCGGAGCTTAAGCCGCCATAGTCGATAGCTTCAAGCGATAAATTGAAGAAGGTGATAATCCAAAAGCTTCCCTTTTTTTTCTTTTTATGTTAATATTTATATTTTTCCCAAATAGCCCAAGTGTCCTTTCATCAGAATCATGCTGCCTCTTTACGTACAAGTTAGTTGTACCAGATTGGATAGCTTACGCAATTTTTTTCCTATCCGGACAGTTGTCAGGTGCGGCGACAATTCTGGGCGCAATTTGAAAATACTCATACAACGACATCAGTATTGGAACATGACAAAATTAAGGATAAATAATTTAAGATCCACTGAGTTATAAAGTGTAAATTACTAAACTGAAAATGCTAAAATATGTGCTAAAGATAACTAAATAGGAGCAAATTAACCAATAAGTAGGGAGAAAACATATGCTCTTTCTAGTACTATCACTAAACTATTCAATTCAAAAATATTTAATTAAATTTTAAACCATTCCAAATTATTTATTTCCATATTAGATTAAACTTAACATGAAAATATAAGTACCGTTCACATTTGTATAATCATTCCAAAACAACCAATTTAATAAGGAACAAGTTAGCATTATCCATACCATTTCAATCTATCTACTCAATTATTCATCCAATCTATCATCAATTGTCACACCCAGTTTTCTAATTGGATCATGAAATTTGAGGAGAGATAGGAGTAAATTGAATAAACAATAAGCCGATGGGCTCTATTGAAAAACTGGGGAAAATGTGGTTGGTTAGTAATTAGTTTATATGTAATTCTAGTTTTACAAGATTGGAACCAACTGATTCCTTAGTGGGCAACATAATGATTAGCGGAAAAAATTTTAGAGTTGGATCCTTGATGACCATGAATGGGGGATATATACATATACATGAGATGTAACACCCCTAACCTGTATTCGTCATCAGAATAGGGTTACGAAACATTACCATAAAATCTTAACTTAAATCATTTGATTACAAATGTTTTACAAATCATATTAAAGCTTAATCAAACACAAGCATATTGTCCATTATTTGAGCCCTCGAGGCCTTAGAATCACTTTAGGAACGATTCGGGACTAAATTAGAAACATTTTAAACATTGAGGAAAAGATGGAAAAATTCACTCACACGCATGTGTCTCAGGTAGTGTGGACATTAGAATTAGGGACACACAATCGTGTCCCCACCCATGTAACTCTCTGACTTGGGTCACATAGCCAAGCCACACGCCCATGTGTCAGCCGTGTAACAATCGAAATGCAACCATTAAAACCTACAGGGGACACACGGCCGTGTCGCATGACACACGCCTATGTCTTATGCCGTGTGGACAAGAAATAAGCCAATTTCAAGCCATTCCTTTCACCAATTTCAAGCTCACACCTACAAGACATTTGCACATGCAATAGGGCTTTCAAACATACTTAAAATATGCATAATAAGGCTAATTCAATATGGCATCTATCCATACAACCAATATGCTAAAAAGGCACCTCATTCACAACAATAAAGTATGCTTACACATATGCATAATGTAATCATTCATCATACATACATTTATAACCTAACTCTATACCAAACTTATCATAATTTGACCACATTTATGCCATTACAAATAGCTCATATCTACCCAAAAACATACTTCCACTTGGTCTCATTATAAACATACCAAATGGTCATTCCAAACATACCTAAACATGTGCATATTTAACTATACCATATCAAAATAACTTTACCATTTGGACTATTTCTCACATATAACAAAACCATCAAAATGACACAAATTTAGCCATTTCTAAATAGTACCAACAACCAACATATATTCGTATCATATATCAATCATGCACATCTATTCAAAACCTTTCTAAGCATAAGATAACTCAGCTATGTTGAGGTCAATTCATCATCTATCACTTTGTCCATTCAAACATGCATTACCACATTGACAAAATAACACACATCAACAAGGCATCAAAAGTACCAAGTTTACATCAACCAAAATAGCATATACATGCCAAACTCATCAATTATCATGAAGCATAAGTCCACCGATTAATGCTATTATAACCTTGATCAAAACATTAGAATCTACTAATTTAATCTCTGGATAGTGTGATAGGTCTTTGACGAGCTTTGTAAACAGAAAAATATATAGGATTTTTCTTATGTAATTTATCACCTTTTTACTTAAATCAATTGTTAAAACTAAGTAATTGTTTAATAAATTAATGAAATATTTGAAAATATGAAATTAGGACATAGAAATTATTACAATATAATTTTATGCTTTATTATATAGTTTTCATGCAATAAATGGCTTATTTTATATTAATTTGAATATATTATATTTTTAAGACATAAAGTGGGTCATACATGATTAAATTAAATAATAAAATATAAAATTATATTTAATAATTAATTTTAAAATATTTCATTAATAATTTGGGTTTTAATTAATTAATTAAATTGGATGAATTTTATTCTTTGGTCCTCTAACTTGTTGATTTATTCTGGATAGGTCTGATAGCTTTGCTGGATTACAAAACCCTCCAAATTGGAGACCAAGTTAACCCAATATTAGGCTACACATGGCTTTCCATTTAAACCATTCTTTGGTTTAATTACACAAGGTCCTTGTACTGCTGAAGAAATTAGAGATTTGCCCGAAGATTGATTGACCGAGTCTCAGTCCTGAGTTGTGTGGCATCCAAAAATTCTTAAAAATCAAGCAAAAAATCAAGTCAAAAGCCACTAAGCATGGCCAGCTACAATTGAGGAGATTTGAAGAGGTTAACATCCACTATTTTTAGCAAACTATCCCCTACTCCTAACCTATAAATAAGACCCTCTCATTCCTTCATTCATCATCCCTCAATCATTCCTCATCCATTCTTATCATTCATCATTCTCTCTTTTCTCTAAAGTCTCTTAGTTTTTTCATTCCCACGCCTAACATCATATCTGAATAGAGATTTTGGCAATTAAGCCTCTTAAAGAACCTTTGGTCGGCCACCTTGGAGAGCCATCAACAAAGGAGCAAAGTACAAGAACGAATGAGCCTCGTTAGTTAGAGTCTTGAGTGACAGCCACTCTGAATTGGGTTTAATCTTCCTTTTCTTTAATTTAATATAAAGATGTTTGCTATGTGTTATTTGTTCTTGATTACAACAATGTTAGCTTAATTTTATTTAAGCTAGGATGATTGCTTTGATTAAATAATATTTATTTGATTCATGCTTATAATGTTTGTGCCTCAATCGATCATGTTTTCAATTAAAATCAAGTATGTATTTCATTCATACGTGATTGAAATGCACCTAAATTAGCTGAGCGATCATGACCAGACGACGGCTAATGGACACATAATTGAAATGTCCATGCTTAATTTAGATCCTGACCCATTAAATTGGAGGTTGCATAACAACTCTGACCAAGCTTTGTTATCTGCATAGTTTTTAGATTTGTGAGATTAAATTGTTTCAAACTTGACACGTCCCTGTTACCTCACACGAATGCTAAGAAACCCTTAGTAAATAAGGATCAGCAAAATGCGTATTTACTAATTAAAGGATTTCTAAAGGACCTAATGTGGTTTCCAAACTCATGAAATATCGAGTTGCAATGGAATGTTTTTCCGAATGTTATTAAGCATGTTGATAATAAATTGAGTTTAATTAAAGTAATTGTCCTAGTTTATTTACGTTATAATTTTTGCAAATTGTGTTTAATTTTACTAAAATCTATTTCATTCATATAGTTTGCATACTTAGGATAATTTGCATTAGGGATCATTGCATTTAGTTTAATATATTTTAATCACCACTTCTCAACTAAATTGTGTTTTTATTTACCAAATTGTTAATATAATTTTACAAATTAAGTGACTTAGCACAAATAAAATCCCTGTGGAGACAATAACTCGATACTTAGTACTTGATAACGAATGTGTACACTTGCACAAACCTACGCGTTACAAGTTTTTGGCGCCGTTGCCGGGGATTGTCAACTATTGCCATAGTTATTTTTTTCGTGAAATTATTTATTTTCAATTTGATTTATTTTTAACAGTACTAGCTTATTCTTTTTAATTTTTGTGATTTTCATATCAGGTGTTTATGAGTATAGATCGAATTAACGATTTACTCCTTGTAGACCCTGAAATTGAGTGAACTTTCAAACAAGGAAGACGTGAATAAACAGCTCAAAGACAAGTCGAGATGGACCTTGGAAATCAAAATCAAGACCAAGGTAATGAAGCCGATCATGTATAAAATCCTATCCTTATTGTCGATGATAGGGATCGATGCATCAGACAATATGCTGTGCCACTTTTCAGTGACTTAAACCTAGGAATTAGAAGGCTAGATATTGAGGCAACCCAGTTTGAATTGAAACCAGTGATGTTTCAAGTGCTACAAACGGTGGGCCAATTTAGTGGTATTCCCATAGAAGATCCACATCTCCACATTTGATTGTTTGTGGAGGTGAGTGATTTATTCAAGATAGCCGATGTGATTGAAGACTCACTGAGGTTGAAGTTGTTTTCGTACTCATTGCGAGATCGAGCACAAGCATGGCTCAATTCATTGCCACCAAGTTTCATATCTCCATGGCTAGAATTAGCAGAGAGATTTTTGGTTAAGTATTTTTCACCTGGAAAAAATGCTAAGTTAAGGAACGAGATCACAACTTTCCAACAATTGGATAGCGAGTCTTTGTATGAGGCTTGGGAGCAATTCAAGGAGTTACTTTGTAAGTGTCCTCATCATGGGATTCCTCATTTTATCCAGTTGGAGACATTCTATAATGGTCTCAATGAACATACAAGATTGACGGTAGATGCTTCCGCGAATGGTGCAATTTTGTCTAAGTTTTATAATGAGGCTTATGAGATCATCGAGAGGATTGTGAGTAATAACTATCAATGGCCAACAAATCGAACAGCTTCAGGAAGACGTGTAGCCGGAGTTCATGAAGTTGACGCCCTCACTTCGTTATCAGCTCAGGTATGATCAAACAGTTAACTGCTAATAGTACTAATAATTCTGCAACTCAGGCACCAAGTCTGTTTGAAGTAGTTTCTTGTGTGTACTGTGGGGAAGGTCATTGTTTTGGGAATTGTCCATCAAATCCTAAGTCAGTGTACTATGTGGGGAACCAATATAAAAATCGAAATGGACAAGGACCCAAGTCCAACTTCTACAATCCTTCATAGCGTAATCATCCTAAGTGTTCTTGGAGCAACCAAGGAAATGGACCGAACAACAACTTATTGCAACAAAGACCCAACCAATCTCAAGGTTTTAATTAGTAAGCTCCAAAACCACCTCAAGTTGAGGCATCAAATAGTTTGGAGGACTTGTGGAAAGCGTACATGGCAAAGAATGACGCTTTGATCCAAAGCCAAGCAGCAACACTGAAAAATTTGGAAATCCAAGTAGGTCAGTTAGCTACAGAGCTACGTAATAGAACGCAAGGAACTTTGCCGAGCGATACTGGGAATCCAAGAAATTTGGGTAAAGAACATATCAAGGCAGTGGAATTGCGAAGTGGTAAAATTCTAGAACCCCGATTGATTAATGTCGAAGATAAGCCCGTTGAGAAGAATCAACCAGCTGTTGAGGTTCCTACACCAAAAGAATCAGAATCTACAAACTCTGACAAGTGACTTAATGAATTCAGATATTTTAACATCTTCTTTGGATGTAGATTTACCTACTCAGAAAAGTTGTCCAGTTTAACCAAAAGTTCTATCACCTTCATATCCGCAAAGATTGCAGCAAAACAAGCAAAAATGGGAGATGCAATTCAAGAAGTTTTTGGATGTTCTGAAGCAGTTACACATCAATATTTCGTTGCTGGAGGCTTTAGAACAAACACCAAATTATGTGAAATTTATGAAGGATATACTGTCCAAGAAAAAACGACTGAGTGAGTATGAGACTGTTGCCTTGACAATAGAGTGCAGTCTGTTCCTACAGAACAAATTACCACCGAAATTGAAAGACCTAGGAAGCTTTACTCTACCCTGTAACATTGGTGAATCTTACTATGGTAAAGCTTTGTGTGACTTAGGAGCGAGTATCAACTTGATGCCTAAGTCTATTTTCAAGATGTTAGGGATAGGTGAAGTAAGACCAACAACTGTGACGCTTCAGCTAGCGGGTCGATCTTTAGCATTTCCCAAAGGAAAGATTGAGGATGTTTTGGTAAGAGTCGATAAATTTATTTTTCCTACTGATTTCATTGTCTTAGATTTTGAAGCAGACAAGGAAGTGCCGATCATCCTTGGGAACCTTTCTTAGTCACAGGAAGAACGTTAATTGATGTGCAAAAAGGAGAACTCACCATGCAAGTTCAAAACGATCAGGTAACCTTTAACATTCTTAAAGCGATGAAATTTCCCGATCCGACAGAGAAGTGTTTAGTTATGGAAGAGATAGAAACCTTGGTTTCTATGGAAAGAAATTTTGAAGAAGATCTATTGGAGAAAGCCTTAGATCTTGACCCTTTGGAGGATGAAGAAGGTGAAGAAAACATGGCTTTGATGGAAGCCAATCTGAGAAATTTTATTCAATTCACACATTTTGAACCGTTCGAGTTGGAAGTAGAGAATTTGTGCAACCCAAGTTGTCAATTGAAGAACCACCTAAACTCGGACTAAAGGTACTTCCTTCCCATTTGAAATACATTTATTTAGGTGATTGTTCTACTTTGCCTGTGATTATTTCAGCGGAACTGACAAAAGATCAAGAGGAGCAACTAATTACAGTTCTAAAAAAATTTAAGAAAGCAATTGGTTGGACCATAACTGATATTCCAGGTATAAGCCCTTCTTTTTGCATGCATAAAATCATTTTAGAAGAAGGTGAAAGAGCTAGAATTGATGGGTAAAGGAGGCTCAATCTTATTATGAAAAAATTTGTGAGAAAGGAAATAATCAAATGGTTAGATGCAGGAATCATCTATCTTATTTCAGATAGCTCGTGGGTAAGTCCGGTGCAGTGTGTACCGAAAAAAGGTGGAATCACGATTGTTGAAAATGAGCGTAACAAGTTAATTCCAACCAGAACTGTTACCAGTTGGAGAATCTGTATTGATTACATAAAGTTGAACAAATCCACTCGAAAGGACAATTTTTCGTTGCCTTTTATGGATCAGATGTTAGATCGACTGGCAGGTAATGAATTCTATTATTTTTTAGACAGCTATTCAGGATATAACCAAATAGTTGTAGCCTCAGAGGACCAACATAAAACAACCTTTACTTGTCCATACAGTACATTTGCTTTTAGGCGAATGCCTTTTGGTTTATGTAATGCACCTACAACTTTTCAACGATGCATGATGGCAATATTTACTGATATGGTTGAAAATTTTGTTGAGGTTTTCATGGATGATTTTTCTATTTTTGGTAACACTTATGATATCTGTTTGAGTAAATTGGCTAAGGTACTGAAGAGATGCGAAGAGACGAATCTTGTCCTTAATTGGGAAAAATGTCATTTTATAGTCAAGGAAGGGATTGTCTTAGGTCATAAGATCTCAAAAAATGGAATTGAATTCAATAAAGCAAAGGTGGATGTAATTGAAAGATTACAGGCCCCAATGAATGTGAAAGGAATCAGAAATTACTTAGGCCATGCCAGTTTTTATCGAAGGTTTATCAAAGATTTCTCGAAAATTTCTAAACCGCTGTGATTGTTGATAGAGAAAGATACAGTGTTTGATTTCAACAAAGCATGTTTGGAAGCTTTTGAAGAGCTAAAGAAGCGGTTAATCTCAGTCCCAATAATTGTTACACCTAATTGGAACTCACCTTTAGAGTTGATGTGCGATGCAAGTGACTATGCCGTTGGAGCTGTGATGGGTCAAAGAAGAAATAAAGTGTTTCACCTTATTTACTATGCAAGTCGAACTTTGACGGGAGCCCAATGTAATTATATGGTAACCGAAAAGGAACTCTTCGCTATAGTTTTTGCTTTTGACAAATGCTGCTCATATCTTATAGGTACTAAAGTTATAATATTTACTAACCATGCGGCCATTAAATATTTGCTCACAAAGAAAGATGCAAAACCAAGGCTAATTCGTTGGATACTTTTACTCCAAGAATTTGACCTTGAGATCCAAGATAGAAAAGGTGTCGAAAATCAAATAGCTGATCATCTGTCGAGGTTGGAGCAAGATGAGGTAACTCATTCATGTGTGCCTATCAACGAGAATTTCCTAGATGAACACTTATTTGAGGTAAATCGAATTCATGAAATACCTTGGTTAGCTGATTTTTCCAATTATATTGCATGTGGAATAATTCCTCAAGAAATGACATACCAACAAAGGAAAAAATTCCTTCATGATAGTCAGTATTATCTTTGAGAGGATCCATTTTTGTTTAAACAATGTACAGATAATATAATCTAAAAGTGTGTAGTTGAAAGCGAGATTGCTGAGATCTTGTATCATTGCCATTCATCTCCAAATGGGGGACACTTTGGTGGTTCACGTACTACAGCAAAGATTTTGCATGCAATTTTCTTTTGGCCTACACCATTTAAAGATACTTATGCTTATGTGAAGAACTGTGATAAATGCCAAAGGACTGGAAAATATATCAAGGAGGAATGAGATGCCCTTGACAAACATTTTGGAGATTTAATTGTTCGACGTATGGGGCATTGACTTCTTAGGCCTGTTTCCTTCTTCGTATGGGAAGAAATACATCTTAGTTGTTGTGGACTATGTATCCAAGTGGGTTGAAGCTGAAGCATACCCTACAAATGATGCTAAGGTAGTCATGTGATTCCTACATAAGCATATTTTTACACGATTTGGGACACCAAGAGCTATTATTAATGATGAAGGTTCTCATTTTGTGAAAAAAATGGCTTAAGTGGTTGCTTGACAAATATGATGTGAAGCACAAGATTGCTACTGTCTATCACCCCCAGTCTAATGGGAAAGATGAAAGAGTGAATCCTGAAATCAAAGGTATCCTTGAAAAGGTAGTACGCCCTAACAGAAAAGATTGGTCTCGAAGGCTCGATGATGCATTATGGGCCTATCGAATAATATTTAAGACTCCGTTAGGAATGACTCCTTATCGATTAGTCTTTGGGAAGGCATGTCATTTGCCATTAGAGTTGGAGAATAAAGCTCAATGGACTTTGAAGCAGTTGAACTTTGATCTTAAGCAAGCCAGTGAGAGAAGATGTTACAACTTGATGAGTTGGAAGAGCTGAGATTGTTTTCCTATGAGAATGCCAAAATGTGTAAAGAAAGATCAAAGAGATGGCATGATAGTCATATACAACCTCGCGAGTTTAAAGAGGGTCAGAAGGTTTTGTTGTTTAATGCAGGGTTGAAGTTATTTCCTAGGAAGCTTAAATCCTGATGGAAAGGACCTTATACCATCTACCGAGTTTATCCTTATGGAGCTATTGAATTATACAACAATTACGGAGGTACATTTACAGTTAATGGCCAACATGTCAAACACTACTGGGATGGTAAAGTTGAGCGAATTGTATCCTCTCTCAAATTAACAGACCTTTAATTTTTCATGAACTCATTTTGTAAATAAATAAATAATTAGAACTTATTTTCTTAACTTATTACATTTAATTAATTCTGTCTAATGAGATTGGAACTTAAGCGGGATCACTGTGACCCCTACAACCTTTCTTGGTAATTAATTTAATGTAATTTGTTAAGAAGAAATTTTCTAATTAAGACTTAAATTTTTTTATTTTTTTATTTTTTAAAATTATATTTGTTTTGTTTAAATTTTAAATTTTTATGTTAATAAAGGGGGTCAAATTTGACCCAAGTACTAATCAATTTTTTTTAGTAAGATGCAGTCTGAGTTTAAGGCCCAAGACAGCAAAAAGGAGGGAAAAATCCATGCCTTGCCGTCACACCCATTGCTTGCCGCCCAAGTAACCCTAATGTAGCTAATTTTTTGCTACATGTTGCCCTAATTTTTCCTATATAAACCCTTTTCTATTCTACTATTCTTTATATCCCTTAAAGCAATTTGCTTACACCCTAAAAATCCCTAAATCTCTTTTTTATGCCGTCAACCTCAAATCTCGAAAGAAACCCTAGTTCTTTTCCCTTTTTGTCAAAATTCCCTTTTGTCATCGCAAAGTTTTTGCTGTAGCAAGTTCTACCCACTTTGCCGATTTTTCTTTTCTATTTTGTGTAGAAACTTTACCGAATTTTTGGGAAAAGATATCATGTTTCGCAAAAGAACTAGATCTTCAAAGACTACTCCTGAAAACCCAATTTTGATCGATGAAGAAGTGAAAGAGAGATCTGATTCAATCTTCAAGCATCAACCTATGATGCCAGAAAAGGGTTTTGACTTGAAGAGTAATGATTTGATGGTTGTTCCTATACCGATTAGAAAGAAAATCAATGCTCTCAAGTGAGAACGATTTTGTGATGCTCATTCATTTCCCGATGATGAACTAGTTCGAGAATTCTATGCTAGTTTGACTACGCAAGATGCTACTGAAGTCATCATTCGAAAGAAAAAGGTGCCTCTTACTTCTAAGTCCATCAATGATTTGTTTAATTTACTTGATGTTGAAGGAGATGAGTACTACCCTATGATGAACAATGTCAATTGGGATTTTCTTCAACAAGTGCTTGATGTTGTGACAAATCTGGGATCCCAATGGATTATAAGAAATTATGGGAGCCATTCTTGTCGAAGAGAATACTTAAAACGAGTAGCAAAGGTATTTTTTATTTCGTTTGTTACAGTTTTATACCTATCTCACATAGTTCCACCATCTCAATGGAACGGATTCTTTTGTTATATGCAATTTTGACAGAAAAGCCCATTAATGTTGGGAAAATTATCCTCAAGGAGATTCATGATTGTGCTAAAAAGAAGGCAAGAAGTGTTTATTTCCCATCATTAATCACTTCACTTTACTTAAAGGCCCGTATTAAAACACAAGCAAATCTGAAGGGGTGATATGTTCAAAGATGCATTACAAATTATGATCTTGAAAGATTAGTAAAGAGAGTGCATGAACTAAATCAAGGCGAGCAAGAAGAGCCAACTGAGCCGGATACAAAGGAGTCAAGAGATGGAACTGAAACTGAAGCTAATTCAGTCACAAAATTTGATAAGGAACTGAACATTCCCAAACATTCCGAATATACAACTCCCATGCCGACTTCTGCAAGTACTTCAAGGAAATCGGAGTTGTCAATTTTGATGGATATGTGCAAGTTCATGCACAATCAACAACAAACTTACTGGAAATATGCAAAAATTAAAGATGATTCAATTCAAAAAACTTTTAAGAATATCTCTAATACTTTTGTTCCTGAGTTCCTAGATGCTACCTTTGAGACATGGACGGAAGATACTGACGATGCAAGCGGGGATGAAGCTAAAGAAGATAAGGGGAATAAGTCAAAAAAAAGGGATTCTTGTCCTGTTATTTATTTAATTATTTTTAGGTCTTTAGGAATTTTTTTTTTAATTAGGATTTAATTTCTGTAGAATAAAACATAGCAAGCATGAAAAAACTTAACACTTCTTTAGAAATATAAGACTAAGTGATGTGGTAATGGGAATGAACATGTCTAGGATTGGGTTATTAGGGAAGACTTGGTATTTAAACAGTCTTAATGACTCACCTCTCTTTCTTTACAACCTTACCCGGTGTTCAGTTTTCATTCATTACTTTGTTCTTGAAATGAGGACATTGCTTCTTTTAAGGGGGTAAGGCAAATAAATTGCTCAAACTTTAAATTTTTTTCAAGTATGCTTCAATTATTTCTTTCATAAGTATGTTTTAATAAATGAATGTTTAGAGATATTTTCTTTGTTACTGAGATAGTTTGTATGCAAGAATGAATGATGATTTTATCTAAGTGAAAGTATGTTATCATGAAGAATGGAATGCTTGTATGATCTTAGCTTTAGTAATGTTTTCCATGAAAACTTAGTTCCTTTTGAGATTAGACATGCATGGAGCTTTATATCTTTAGAATTGACTTTGTAACTTTCTTGAGGCGAAATCGTAGGGGACATAAAAATCTAAAATGATATAGGCACTATTTCTTTGGACCGTTTGAACCTGTTCAAGCCAACCCTAAGATATTAGACCCTTGAAACTATAATTTTGAGCTTAAAGGTCTGTTTTTGCAATGAACCTACACTATAAGCTAGTTACCATCTTTTAAAAATTATCCTAATTTTGTGCACCTATGTTAACTAAAGTTGTCTTGGGAATCAACATTTGAGGAAACTTTTATAAAGATGTATGTGCTCATGCTTAAAAAAACGAAGAAAAGTTCGCCCTATCTTCAAAAAGGAAAAATGTATGAGCTTGAGTTCAAAATAAGTGTAACACCCCAAACCCGACCTAGACGTTATGGTCGAATTTGGCATGTCACATTGAAGTGTCTTTTGAAAATTGGACTTGTTGGTAAAAAATATGTTTCTAAGTTTAAAAACCCCTTTACTATTATTTAACAAACCTAGTCAAAACGTTTGCCTTGTTATCTGCTATTGTAATAATAGGTTGATCTAAAATCACGGAGCTTTTGAAAACTCTAATGTTTAAATTTCATGTCTTTGAAAACAATAATTATTTTGTAAATTCGTCTTCTACTAAATTAGCAGTTTAAAATAAGTAAACAAAAGCCCAAAAATTTAAACAAACATAAATGGCCTTATGACATAAAAAAAACCCAACGCAAACTTTAAATTTAAATAAAAGCAAGTGTAGAACAGCTGCAGTTGTGTGGCCACCTCCGAGTCCCTCGCAGCACCGACCCACCTACAACTAGGGATTACCTGTACAGTTAAACAGAAGGGTGAGTTTACGAAAACTTAGTGTGTAATCCGCTAATAAGAAAATAGTCAATTAAACAATAGATAAATGCAGTTTGGGCCTGAGCCCGTTACAGTAACAGTCTAGTTCAGTGTAGGCCTAAGCCCTTTCCCGTAACAGTAAATGCTTGGGCTTGAGCCCATCACAATGCCAGTAATCAGTAGGGCCTTTGCCCAATTTCAGTAATAGTATCAGTGGGGCCTTGGCCCACAATAGTAATAGATATCAATCATGCTATGAACAGTATGTAATATCATTAATCGATGCAGTAAAAGTATAAAATCATTAATCAGTGCAGATATGCAGTTAGAAATCCTACCCAATCCAACCTCTACACACCACTCTGTCCCGCCAAACGCACCATGTGGGGATAAAATCGACCCACCCAGCTAGACACATAAAGATTAGCACCGGTTGCCGTGCTAAACAGTATTGCAGCAAAGTTGCCAGTAAAATAAATGGCATATAGCCATCAGTAGGTCCACATTCATCTTGGGCGACCCATGCAACCTTATCAGTACAGTACACTTCCTCCAAATATAACAACTCATCCCCATGTAATATATCGTGACATAATATCATACGTGTATACAAAATGTCATGCTCAATTATAGTCATACAGATCATAGAGAAAATCAATCATACATAACATAAGGCCATAACAGTCATTTCAAATCCTAGGGATACAATAATCATTTAACCCTATGAGGGTATTTCAGTCATTTTACCGTATGGGGTATTTCGGTCATTCTACCTATGGAGGTATTCGGTCATTTTACCCTATGGGGGTATTTCGATCATTTTACCCTATGGGAGTATTTCAATCAATTTATCCTATTAGGGTATTTCGGTCATTCTACCCTATAGGGGTATTTCGATCATAATAGTGTAAATGGGCCTAACAACTCTTATTCTGAAAATCAATGATCATCGCACCCTTGGTACCCAAGCAATGTGCCAATCAACCTCGACCACCACCAGTTAGGAATGAAAGCAATGCAGGTTGGAGAAAGCGACGAAAACCTTGAAAACCTCGCCGATCTCCCATCGAGAGCAAGGTACAAATGATATATCTCTCCACAACAACAACCTCCCCAAATCCCAATATTCTCTCCTCAAATCTCTCTATGACCAATTCAAACTCCATTTAGCAGTATTTTAATCCAACTCTACCACCCACACGAATTAGGCAGCAAAATAAATACTCCCTTTTTTATGTGCCACCACTGGAACCTTAGACCCCATGTACACTCCACACGCCCCTTACCACTAGACCAACAACTCCTTTGTATCATATTTTAACCACAATAATTTAAGAACCTACTATCTAGATCCAAGGATTTTATTCGCTTAAAATAAAAATTTTGCATAAACCAAGGCTTGAACCCCTGACTTCTCAGAAACTTCCAAACACTCTGAAATCACTTAACCACTGAAGCAGACATTCATTTATGTCACTTCCTTGCACAACTAAATATTTGCGTGCAGTCTTCTAACTCCTCCCTTGTTCAAAACCTATTTCTTCTAGGCCCAAAATTTGAATTGTTACAATAAGTTTAGGGGTGTTCCAAAGGTTCACTTAAAGAAAAAGGTTGTATTACGAGAAAACCAAGACAAAGTTAAAGGTTAAGATTTTTAAACCGAAATGTCCCATCTCTTAAAATCCCTACCTTTAACTGAGCCCCATTACAACCTTATAAAAGACCTATTGATTTGATTATTATGTCACCTACATTAGTGGAGAGGAAGTCCTAAGTTCAACATATGAAGATCATAAATAAGCCTTGTGATTGTTTTCTTGATTGATAGGAAATTATGTTGAATGAATAATGTTATCTATGGCTGGGACCTACATGCAAACTATGATCCATGTTGGCATATTTTGAAGCTTAGTATAATCTTAAGGAATGTTTGCATATGAATTACTTGTTTATAAAGAATATCGATAAGCATGAAGTTATTAATGCATGATTATGGGACAAATAATGATACTGCTTACACAATTAGCAATTTCATCTTTAAACATGTTATTTTAAGGTAGGGGCAAATCTAGAAAGGTATAAATAGTGGAGGGGGTTTGAATGCAATTTGAAGGAGTCTTCAAGGGCCATTGTGCAAGCCAAATAATCAACCAAGAAAAATGATTGGGTCAGTAAGTAGGACGGTTTTAGGCTGCTCAGTGTTTGGTTGGATCAGTTTTCTCGGTTCAGCTCAACTGGGCCCCTTTTCATAATTAATTAACAATAATTTATTTAACCCAACTTAAATTAGATTAAAATTAAAATTAATTATATTATGAATTAATACACATAATTTGGACCACCTTAGACTAAAAAAATTAATTCACCTTGATGCTTCAACATTGCTTCTCGATTTTGTGCTTCTAGAAGTGTCTGCCGAGCAATTTTTAGCCCTGTGTGCAAATTTATCGAAAATAATTAAAATTAATCATAATTTGATATAAAATTAATTAAAATTCAACGTGTTCATAATTTGAGTTTAATTTAATTATTTTATAATAATTATATATTTTTCGACAAGAATTTATCGAAACTACATGAATTTGAGTTAAAAAGGGCATGAAAAATTGTGTATATTTTTGTGTTTCTAGAAGGAAGTTAATAATTTTTGGGAGAAGTGTAAAAGGCTTTTGCATGTTATTGGGTACCAGTTTCTAAAGTATGAATATTCTAGGTTTAATTTGTATTATGGTTGCCATGCTTAGCTGTCAGGACGAAGGAGGCTCTAGCGTTTAGACAAGCTAAGTTGGTAAGGACAAAAGAAGTAAGGTGAGTTTCTGTACTTTCCCTTGGGTGTTATTTTTTGTTGTGCTACTTAAGTGTTATGGTTTAGTATCGTTATGATTTTTGTCTGAAATTTACGGTTGTCTATGTTTACAATGATTGAGCAATCTACGCATGCATAAGGCTATGGATAAATGAATGATTGCTAGTATGCTCTATGAATGTACATTGTGTTGGTGTATTGACGTGCTAAAATGTGGCATACTCCTTAATGTGATAGTAATTAGAGTGTTATACATGAAATGCATGTTTTTAATATGCAAAGTATGAAGGGAATTACCTTGACGGGGTAAATGAAGATAGGAAAATTTGGTGTGATAGAGAATAAACAATTTGTTTTGGGATTCAAGAGATTTTGGTGGTATCCTGGAATGTTTATCTACTGGCTCGCTAGAGCGACACCATGACGATGGTCTACCGACTCTATGGAGTGACACCGTGATGACAGTCATCGATTGGTCCTACGAGGAAACACCGTGTAAACGGTCTGTAACAAAGTGAAAATGTGTTCTTTATGGTCATATCATGCATGCGGTTGGGACATGTGTAAGGAGGAAGTACTGATAGTTTATCTGAATTACTATTGGCTTTTCCACAATCTGGAGTGAATTTGGATGGATGAGTTCTGGGGAACTCGATTTTTGGAGTTAGTAGTGATGGGTAGGATGTTTTAAAAGAAATTTGCACAATTGTTTTACAAAAATTGCATTGCCATTGTCATGTGCATAAAGAAAATTGATTATTTTGTATGATAAGTATGTGCTTATTATTATTTAATATGTTATAAGACTTACACTGGGATTTAAAAGCTCACCCCTTTAGTTTCATAACCCTTTTAGGTGATTCATAGACATAGGACTTGGATTCGACATATGGAGGGGTCTCTCGGATAGTTTTAAAAAATGATTTATGAACTATTTGATTGTTATTTTGGATATTGTGCTTTTATTGGGTTATTTCATTTACTTTATTTAATTTTAAACTGCTATACATGCATGTTTGACAAACTTACAAATATTTTGAATTGTTGTTATTTATATTATTTACGATTTTTATTTGATTTTAAATAGACTTCTAAATTTATGATTTTCTAATTATTTTTACTAAAATCATTTTAAGGAATAATTAAAAATATTGCAAATTCTTGGTTTTAATGATTTAAGACGATATTTCAAAATAATAATGAACTTTTCAAATATACTTGTTCTAATAAGTGTTTTTCAAAAATAAAAATTTCTCAGTATTTAAATTTTAGAATTTTCATAAAATAAATTGAAACCTAGTTGTTTTTAACAAGTAAATATTTTCAACGGTTTTAATGCGGCTTCCGAAATTTGGCTATAACGTCTAGGCCGGGTTTGGGAGGTTACACATTTTATTCGATTTACTCCCTAAAATTGAGATAGTTATATGTTTCAAATTTGAGCTTCAATTTAAAAACTAATTTTAATTTTATCCTTCTATAACTCTCTATTATCTATAATTACATAAATTTCATACCAATTTTGAAATATTTACACTTTAGACCCTAAGTTTAATTTATGCCTTCATATGTTGAACATATCAATTTCTCTCCACTAATGTAGGTAGCACAGAAACTTGAACCAATAGGTCTTCTAAATATGTTGTAACGTGGTTAGGCTAGGGGTAGGTAAAAGATAGATAAATTTAGGCTAAAAACTCTAGACTCAGCTTGAATTAGACCTTCGAAATAATTACCTTCAATACACCAACTTATTTCGCTTTCACTTGCTCTTTTATACATCTATTTCTTTCGAGTAGATATGCTCTCTCTCTTTTTTTAGTTTCATAAGCATTTTGTTGTATGTATTACAATTTTTTCAGCATTTGATACTTCTTTTCAACCCCCCCAAACTTGTTTGAAAGAATATTTTGAATAATACTGAGTTTAGTGTTTGCGACAATTTAAAGGTAATTGAGAGAAAAGTGATGGCTAAATATTTCAAAGGTTCAAATAAAATTAGGCCATATAGTCTCAAAGTTGGGTTTCAAAGGATAAATATTCATCAAGGTAGGCTTGAAAGGCTCAAATGGTCCAAACAAAAGTTGCCTAAATCATTTTCAACTTTCCATGCTTCCTAGGATTTCGCCTCTAGAAACTACTAAGTTAATTCTAGAGACTTAAACTTTCATGCATGCCTAACTTTCCTAAGGAACTAAAAATTTTATGGTATGATTTGCATGCTTTATTAAAAATACATTTATGTCATATTTCAGTTAACATAAAAATTATTGAAATAATTGAATTTTATTCATACTGAAGTTTAGCATACTTAACAAAATTTCAAATATTTGAACAAAATATAACCAAATCATAATGAAAGAAAAATTTATTCTGAGTGGAAATAATTTCAATTTTTCGGTCCCCCTACTTAAGATGAACAATGTCATCATTGTTAAAAGTGAATAAATACTATACACCAGGTAGGATTCTATAAGAGAGTAGGTGAGTCAATTTAAGTACCAAGCTATCCCTAGATCCAATCCTAGACATGTACATATCTATTGTCACACTTTGTACTTTGTAACTTGTTTATTTCTATTTATGATTTCCACCTTTTGTTTTATTATGCAAAAAAAATTCCTAATAAAACCTAATCCTATTTAAATAACCTAAGAACGGAAATAAAATAAAGTTAAGATCCTCCCTTTTTATTTATTTACAAATCCCTCCGAATTCGACTCATCTTTTTCTCCATCATCTTTTTTTTTTGCATGAATCGCTTCGCTCCCTCTTCGATAGTGGACTCCATGGTTCAAATATGAAATCTAGGAACTCAAACACAAAAATAAGCGGGTCATTGTATATTTTTGTAAGAGCGCTTCTCATTGAATCATCCCGTATTTTTGAATATCTCCAGTAAGCTTGTTGCTACCACTGCATATGTTGCATGATGTCCATCAATTTTGACAACTTATCTCGAAGATCTGGGCAAGGCGATTGAGTCCTGAACATTGAAATTGCAACGTCAGGTTTGGTTACTGGTTCCATTGGTTCTGCCTTATAAGGGATTTCAATTGACTACCTTGGTTCGATCTCTATGAGATCTTCTTCTTCTTCAGGATCCTCGCTCTCTTTAACTCGTTGCTGTAGAGCAAAGTCTCCAACTATCTGGTAAAGGTCTCAATCTATGATTGTGCCTTGGCTATAACATATCTTCTTTACGTTTGCGAGAATTTTTACTTTCAAACACAAAATTGTTATCGTAAAGGGAAACTAAGCTAGGCCAGAATGTCTAACAGCACAATTCTGCATTTTTCTCAGGATGATTTTTCCCACATCAATGGTCTTTCCAGTTAAAATCGAGTATAATAAGATCATTCGCTCTAATGAAATTGTGTCCCCTGTGAAATGGGCATAAGGCTGAATCAAATGAAATAGAACCATACCTTCGCTAGTGGTGTCAAATATTTTCTGCGACAAGTGTGAATTCTTTGTTTTGACACAGTCCACTTAGAACCTGGAACTGTAAGTTCCTCGAGAATTTCTTGCAGATTTTCAGACTCAATATTGCTCATCAAGGAAGAATATCCGTCGTCTTCGAAATCAGGTAATTTAAAGAATTCATTAATAGCGTTTAAGGTTATTGGTACCTTGATTCTGCGAATAGAAACTTCCATCAATTCATTTGAGGTCAAATTCGCTTAAAATTCTCGAACTAACTCCTCATCTACACTAGGTCTTTTCTCACAAAATAATTCTCAATTGAGAGCTTCAGCAATTTGTCAAATGTGCGTCATTAAATCAATATAGTTGTTTTCTTTCAGTGTAAAGCCTTTTTTTTGTGCATCTGTTGATTTTTGACAACGCTTTCGTATCTCGCTTTAGCTTCTTCATAGTGGAATTTGTTTTGTGATTCATCAATTTGAGCAGATGCACGAGTTCTCTTGCGAGGCATGATTAACCTAAACATAAGATGGAAACAAATATTTTCTCAAAAATTTAATTAGTATAAAATATTAATAATTCAATAAATTGAAAGTTTGAATATTTAAATAAAATAAAATTTTGGGAGAAAAATTTGTCTTACCATCTTTTTATAAAAATTAAGAACTCAAAGCAAATAAATATAAAGCAAAAGGGGTTGGCTTAGGGATGGTTATTGGGTGTCTTAATTGTGTGGTGCGAAAGGCAAGGGTGTTGGTGTGAGTAGATGCGTGGTGTGAGTAGATGCGCAGGCAGCAGGTGGCACTATCGGGCAGATCCTTGCACGAGCAGCACGACATGCGTGTGCTGCACGGATGCGGGGAAGTAGGTAGCAAGCAGTTGCGTCGAGTAGACCTAACGATCAACTGGAGCTAGATGTGTGGTAGGTGCGGCAACCAGGACCAGGCTGCTGGCGCGCACGATGTGTGTAAGGGCTGTTGGGTGCGTGCGTGAGCTGCTGGCCGAATGGGGCCACTGCTAGGTGTGAGGGTGGTGTGCAGAGCTGGGCGGTGTTGTGGCTAGAGTGTTTGGCACTAGGTGATTTGGTACTTTGTGGGTTTTGAATGCTAGGATTGATGGAGGGATGAATGAAAAAAATGGCAAAGGTGGGTGAAATTTATAGTGAAAGGAGTAGGAGTTTAATTAGAATTCTTAGAATAAATTAATATTTAAGATATCCCGAGTTTTAATTCTACATAGAATTAACAACAATTAATAATTAATATAATGCATATTAAATTATTATTTGCTATTAATTTATTAAAAATAAATACTATAAAATAAGATATGATCAAATTTAAACTAATCCTAATTCTATGCAAAGTTGATAATAGTTAACATATATTATAATAGATATAATTATATATTAATGATTATCATCTTATTAAATTAAATTAAAAAAATTTATTCTATATGCCTTTTGAAAATATTTACAAGAAGAGACATCTAATTTTTAGTATTTACAAAAAGAACTACCAAATTTTGAGAATAGTTCAATTAAGTACCTAAACTTAAAGAAAATTTGAAATTGAGATGCAATTTAAAACTTGGATCAAAATTGACCCTTTTATTTGAAAACTTAAAAATTTATTTTGCATTTTAGGGAATAATTTCTCGGAAGATTATGTTAAAATAAATTCACAGGAAAGATTGGAGGGGTCACAAGCGATCTCGCTTAAGTTTCAATCTCCTAGACAAAATTTATTTAAAGATACTAATCCTGAAAATATACCCTAAATTATTTATTTAAAAAGAAAAACAGGAAAAAATAAATATCTGATAAAATGAATGAGATTTGATCCCCTTCAATTTTATCCCCCAGTAATGTTTTAAACACTGAGCATTGACTCGAAAATTACCTCCCTTTCTTTGAAGTTCGACAACTCCATATGGATAAACTTGGTGAATCGTCAATGGACCGGACCAACGTGATTTTAACTTACCTAGAAAGAACCTTAATCTGGAATTGAAAAACAAGACTTGCTGACATGCTTCAAATTTTTGAACCCGAATGTGTTTGTCATGCCATCTCTTAAGTATTTCCTTGAGTAATTTGACATTCTTGTATGAGAACATTCAAAAATCTTCTAACTCATTGAGTTGGAGAATCTATTTCTCTTTAGCAAACTTAAGATCCAAGTTAAGTTGTTTGAGAGTGGAAACAGGGAAATTTACACATTTTTACATACCCTTTTTAACTTAAAATCATATAGTTTCGATAAAATTCTTGTCAAAAAAATAATTAATTTTTACAAAATAATTAAAGTGCACTTAAAATATGAAAATTTTTAATTTTATTTAATTTTATAATTAATTTTGATGAATTTTGGATATTTTCGACAGATTTGCACAAAGGGCAAAAAACTACTCGGTAGACACTACTAGAAGCACAAAACCGAGAAGCAATTTGAAGTATCGAGGCGAACTAAATTTCAGCCTAAGATGGTCCGAAATTATATGTATTAATTCATAATATAATTAATTTTAATTTATATCCAATTTAATTTGGGTTAATAAATTATTATTAATTAATTATGAAAAAGTGGTCCAATTGAACTGAACCGAGTGAACCGAACCAACCAAGAAATGGACAGCCCAAAAACCGTCCCAAGATCTGACCCAAATTAGCTTATTAGTTGATTATTTAAGCTTGCAAAGAGACCCTTGAAGACTTGTTCAAGTTGCATTCAAACCCCTCCACAATTGGTGTCTTTATATATTTGCCCCAAGGCTAAATTAGCAAAGTTGAAACTATCAACCTTGCCACATGTGTGGCCGGCCAAGGTAGGGCTCTTTAGCTGATAATTTTAGCTACTTTTAGCAGCCCTCCTCGGTTATAAAAACCCCCTTAGGCTGGTCATTTTAGAAACACACCTCAAGCATTCACATATTTCCTTTCTTCTCCCCACTTTCTCTCTTCTTTTCCATTCTGAAATTCCCTTGCTCTCTTGCCGATTTCTCCTCTTGGGAAAAGGGCATCCGTCAGCTATTTGGAGTAGCAATTAAGTGTTCATAGCAGCCTCGGTCGACGAGGACAATGGAGAAGGAAGAACGGAGCAACTAGTCAAGCCACGGAAAAACACCGGATTTGATTCTTGTTCCCTATCTTTTTAATTTTTTTTGTTGTTATGCTAAAAATATCTATGAATATTTATGTTGTTGGAATGGTTAATTTAATCAATTTAGCTTGAATTTAATTCGTGTTAGGTTGATTGCACTTCGTTTGTTAAAATTATTAAAATTGTGTTTTGTTGTTATAGGCCTCGGTAATATGCTTGATTAAGTAAAAGCTTGAATAAGTTATTCTTGCATTACAATTGTTAGGTAACTAATGAATTAATTATTTAAACAGATTGAAATTGCAATTAATGGACACAGTATTAATCAGTGCATGTTTAATCATCTAAGGTAGCTGAGGGTTAGATTAGCAATGGTATCTGACGATGCATTTGCCTTGCATCACTTGCAAGATTATTGTGATTAAACTGTTTCAAGGTAAAGATACTTTGTTACCTCACATAGTCTTTTATGTGCTTATTAAATCGAGTTAAGTGTTTGAATTGACATAGGGATATGTAGAACAGATTATTTCAATTTAATAAGTATGTATGTGCAATAACATATTTGCCTATTAAGATTTGTTTAATCGGTTGAATTGGCATAGAGATATAGTCAAGAGATAAATGGATTTTGGTAGGCGAGTATGTTCATAAGTTAGTAAATTACCGAGTTTCTGTGAACTTATTCGTAACAATATAAACATGAGTTTAATAATTCTAAGTTAAGAAATGTAATTAATCTAATACAATTATGTCATCTTAATTAAAATCATATTTTGAAATCGTGCATTTGAGATTTATTTATTTAGTTCACTTAGTTTAAAATCTTAATTTTTAATCACCCTCTTCAAACAAAATATTTTTCTTCACCAAAGTGTTTTAAATAGCATTCATAAATAATTATTTTCACAGTCCCTGTGGGTACGATAACTCAACATTTACTTATCACTATATTACTTGTTGCGATTGTGTACACTTGCACATTTCTGTCGTTCTAGAGAGCCCAGTAATCTTTGTGTTCTAACTCCAAGGGCAAATGACAGGCTTTCCCAAAGACCAACCTATAGGGTGACATCCTTAAAGGTGTCTTGTATGCTATCCTATAGGCCCATAAAGCATCATCCAATCTTTTGGACCAATCTCATCGGTTCAGGTAAACTACCTTTTCGAGTATGCATTTGATCTCTTTGTTTGCCAGTTCAGCTTGCCCATTTGTCTGCAGGTTGTAAGCTATGGCAACCTTGTGCTTCACTTTATGCTTTTCGAGTAACCATTTCAACCACTTGTTCACAAAATGGGTCCTTTCATCACTGCTGATGGCTCTTAGGGTTCCAAACCTTATGAACACATGCTTCTGCAAAAACTTCATTACAACCTTAGCATCGTTCGTCGGATATGCCTCAGCCTTAACCCACTTAGACACATAGTCTACTGCTACCAATATGTACTTGTGACCAAAAGACAGAGGGAAAGGATTGAGAAAGTTAATACCCCAAACATCGAATAATTCTACCTCAATAATGTTTGTTCGAGGCATCTCATTTTTGTTCTTGACGTTTCCAACCCTTTGACATCGATCAAAGCTCCTTACATAAGCATGCGTGTCTTTAAATTGTGTTGGCCAAAAGAATCCAGCTTGCAATACTTTGGCCGCAGTACGTGTACCTCCGAAGTGTCCCCCACTCGGAGCTGAGTGGCAATGATATAGAATCTTATGTACTTCATCTTCTGCTACGCATCTCCTGATCATTTGATCTGCACACTTTTTAAACAAGTATGGTTCTTCCCAGAAATAGTATTTCACATCATGAAGAAATTTTTTTCTTTTCATGATACATCTTATCAATCGGCATCAAACCACAAGCTAAATAGTTAGCAACATCAGCAAACCAATGGGTATTATAGACATGAATTACCTTCAGTATGTGTTAATCTGAAAATGTCTCTTGAAAGGGTATAAGTGGAGAATTCCCTTCTTGCGGCTCCAATCTGGACAAGTGTTCTGCTACTTGTTTTTCTACTCCATTTCGATCTTGAATTTCTAGATCGAACTCTTGAAGTAGAAGTACCTATCGGATCAATTTCGGCTTAGCATCTTTCTTGGAAAGTAAATACTTAATTGTCGAGTGGTTCGTATAGACAGTCACTTTGGTACCTATAAGATAATATTGAAACTTGTCAAAAGCAAGCACAATAGCAAGTAACTCTTTCTCTGTTACCGTATAATTCAGTTGAGCTCCTGTCAGAGTCCGAGTTGTGTAGTAGATGGAATGAAAAATTTTGTTCATTCGCTGACCCATGACAACTCCTATCGCGAAGTCACTTGCGTCACACATCAATTCAAATGGAAAATCCCAGTCTAGTGTGATGATTATAGGTGCCGAAACTAACCGACTCTTCAAATATTTGAAAGCTTTTAAGCACTTCTCATTGAATTTGAACGTCATGTCCTTCTCCAATAATCTACATAAGGGTTTAGCAATTTTGGAGAAGTCCTTAATAAATCTTCGATAGAAATCAGCGTGGCCCAAAAAGCTCCTAACACTTTTTATAGATGTTGGAGGTGGGAGTTTCTCAATAACGTCTACCTTTTCTTTATCTACCTCGATTCCATGTCTCATTATCTGATGCCCTAGAACAATACCTTCTCGTACCATGAAATGGCACTTTTCCCAGTTGAGTACAAGGTTTGTTTCTTCGCGTTGCCTTAGTACCTTGGCTAGATTGGTTAAACAATCATCATATGTATCTCCGAATACTGAAAAATCATCTAGAAAGACTTCCAAGTATTTCTCAGCCATGTCAATAAAAATAGACATCATACATCTTTGAAATGTAGCAGGTGCATTACATAAACCAAATGGCATGCGTCTAAATATGAATGTACCATACGAGCAGGTGAATGTTTTCTTGTGTTGATCTTTCAGTGCTACTGTAATCTAATTATACCCCGAGTATCTATCGAGAAAATAGTAATAGTCTAGCCCCGCAAGTCAATACAGCATCTGGTCCAAAATTGGCAAAGGAAAGTGATCTTTCCTAGTCACCTTGTTCAGCTTTCGGTAATCGATGCAAATTCTCCATCCCGTAACCGTTCTAGTCGATATCAACTCATTATTCTCGTTTTCAATGACTGTAATAACTCATTTCTTTGGCACGCACTGGACCAGACTTACCCATGAATTGTTTGAGATGGGGTAAATTATAACTTCATCTAACCACTTGATGATTTCTTTCTTTACCATGTCCTTCATAATGGGCTTTAGTCTTCATTGTCCATCAATCATCCCTTTTTTGCCATCTTCCAAGATGATCTTGTGCATGTATATAGACGGATTACTGCCGTGAATATCAGCTATGGTCCATCTGATAGCCTTCTTGAATTGTTTCAATACTAAGATTAGTTTCTCTTCTTGCTCAACGGTTAATTCCGCTGAAACAATCACAGGCAAAGTAGAAGCATTACCTAAATAAACATATTTTAAATGTGAGGGAAGTACCTTCAGTTCTAATTTAGGTGGCTCCTCGATTGACGCTTTTGGTTGTGCATAATCACTATTTTCTAACTCCAAAGATTCAAAACGGGACTACGGATTAAATCTCATTTGATTAGCTTCTAGCAAAGCTAAGTATTCATCCTCCTCTTCATCATTTGGAAGGTCTGATGTCAAAATTTGTTCCAATGGGTCCTCAACATAGTTGAGTTACTTTTCCATGATTAATTCCTCTAAATCAGACACTACAGAACAATCATCAATTGTGTCAGAAAATCGCATAGACTTAAAAACATTAAATGTTACCTGATCGTCCTAAACACGTATAGTAAGCTCGCCCTTCTGCACATCAATAAGGGTCCTTTCGGTTGCTAGGAAAGGTCTTCCTAGGATGATTGGCACTTCTTTGTCTGCTTCAAAGTTTAGAATAACAAAGTCAGTAGGAAAAATAAATTTGTCTACACGTACCAATACGTCCTCGAATTTTTCTTCTGGATGTGCTAAGGATTGATTTGCTAATTGAAGTGTAACCATAGTAGGTCTAACTTGACCTATCCCCAACTTCCTAAATATTGACATAGGTATCAAGTTGATACTCGCACCCAAATGACATAGTGCCTTACCATAATATGTTGCTCCCATGTTACAAGGTATGGTAAAATATCCAGGATCCTTCAACTTTGGGGGTATTTTATCTTGAAGATATGCACTGCATTCCTTTGTCAGGGCTACTGTCTCAAATTCTCCAAGTCTTTATTTTTTTGACAAGATATCATTCATGAATTTGACGTAGCTCGGTATTTGTTCAAGTGCTTCAACCAACTGGATGTGGATGTGAAGTTGCTTGAGTAAGTCTAGGAACTTCTTGAATTGAACTTCCTGCTTCTGCTTCAGAAGTCTTTGAGGGTAGGGTGGTGGAGGCTTCTTTACTGGAACTGATTGATTCGTCTTTTATGGCAATTCTGCATCTAATGAAGTTGTTAGTTTATCAGAATTGATTGGTTCAGAAATTACCTTATCGATTTTTGCAGATTCTGGTTGTAGTGAAACTGAAATTTCAACACTCGGTTGAACTTTCTCTGAGTCTTGAACATTAGCTGGCTCCTTTTTAACTTCGATGGTGTTGGGCTCTAATGTCTTTCCACTCCTTAATTCCAATGCTTTACAATGATCCTTTCCTGGATTCCTTGGATTCTTCATATCACTAGGTAAAGCACCTTGTGGTCGGTTTCTGAGTTTAATTGCAAGCTAGCCCATTTGGTTTTCTAGGTTTTTCAATTTAGTTGCTTGGCTTTGGATTAATGCGTCATTCTTGGCTATGTATCCCTTTAACAAGTTTTCTATGCCATTGGATGGTTCAGCTTGAGGTTGTTTCTGAACTTGTTGGGTAAAAATAGGTGGCTAGGTTGGTCTAGGTTGGGCGTATGTGTTACTGGGTCCAGCCCCTTGGTTACTCTAGGAAAAATTAGGGTGGTTTCTTCACGATGGGTTATAGGAATTGGATTGTAATCCTTGCCTTACTTAGTTTTGGTTCTGGTTACCCATGTAATACACGGACTCTGGGTTCGATCGACATTCTTCGAATAGATGTCCTTCCCTGCAATAAACACAGGCTACATTTTCAAAATGATTCGGTGGTTGTGCTGCAAAACTATTAAACCCATTAGTGGTAAAATTTTTAAGCATTGAGGATATTAAGAATACCAGAGATGAGAGTGAAGTAAGATCGTCTACTTCATGTATTCCAGCGACTGATCTTCCTAGCACTGCTTGATTGGTTGGCCATTGATAATTGTCACTATCAATCCTCTCGATGATTTCATAAGCCTCATTGTAAGACTTAGAAAGGAGAGCACCGTTAGCAGAAGCGTCCACTACCATCCTCATGTGAGCATTGAGACCATTATAAAATGTCTCAAGTTGGATGCAATGTGGGATTCCATGATAAGGGCACTTCTGTAATAATTCTTTATACCTTTCTCATGCCTCATACAATGACTCATCCTCCATTTGTTGGAAAGCGGTGATCTCGTTCCTCAACTTGGCATTCTTGCTAGGCGGGAAATACTTCATGAGGAATCTTTCTGCTAAATCTTGCCATGTAGAAATTGAATTTGGTGGCAATCAGTTCAAACAGGCTCGAGCTCTGTCCCTTAGTGAATATGGGAACAGCTTCAATAGTAGTGCATCTTCGGGTACTCCAGCTAACTTGAAAGAATCGCTCACCTCCATGAACAGTCTTAAGTGCAGGTGAGGATCTTCGGTAGTCATTCCACTAAATTGGCCCATTGTCTGAAGCATCTAGAACATGACTGGCTTCAGCTCAAACTATTATGCCTCGTTTTCAGGTCTCTTAATACCCGGATTAAGATCATGAAATGCTAGCATGGCATATTGTCTTAGAGATCTATCCCTATAATCAACAATAAGGATAGGATTTTGAGCAGGGTTTGCTCCATTTTCTTGATTCAGATTTTTGAAGTTCATCTCTTCGGTCCTTCTCTGAATTGCTTGTCTTCTTCACTGTCGAAAAGTTCTTTCAATCTTAAGGTCTACAGGGAGTAAATCAATAATTCGATCAATACTCATAAACATTTGAAATAAACAAGAAAAATTAATTAAGGTAAAATTGAACGGGAAAATAAACCAAAATGCAAAATTCACAAATTCACAAATAATGACTTTTTAAAACAGTCCCTGGCCACAGAGCAAAAAACGTGGAACGACGGAAATGTGCAAGTGTACACAATCGCAACAAGTAATAAAGTGACAAGTAAATGTCGAGTTATCGTACCCACAAGGACTGTGAAAAGAATTATTTATGAATGCAATTTTAAAAACACTTTGGTGAAAAAAAATATTTTGATTTGAAGAATTGATTAAAAACTAGGATTTTAACAAAGTAAAATAAAAAAAATTAAAGTTACAATGCACTATTTCAAAAGATGATTTTAATCAAGATGACATAATTGTGTTAGATTAATTACATTTCTTAACTTAGAATTATTAAACTCATGTTCATGTTGTTATGAATAAATTCACGGTAACTCGGTAAGTTGCTAACTTATGGACATACTTACCAAAATCCATTTATCTCTTGACTATATCTCTATGTCAATTCAATCGATTAAACAAATTCTAATAAGCAAATGTGTTAATGCACATACATACTTATGAAATTAAAATAATCTCTTGTACATATCTCTATGCCAATTCAAACAATTAATTCAATCTCATAAGTACATAAAAGATTATGTGAGGTAACAATGTATTTCTACCCTGAAACAGTTTACTCACAATAATCTTACAAGTTATGTAAGGCTAATGTATCACTAGATACCGTTGCTAATTTAACCCTCAGCTACCTTAGATGATTAAACATGCACTGATTAAGTATTGTGTCAATTAATTAAAATTTCAATCTATTTAAATAATTAATTCATTATTTACCTTACAATTGTAATGCAAGAATAACTTAGTCATGATTTTACTTAATCAAACATCTTACCGAGTCCTATAACAACACAAACACAATTTTAATAAATTAAGTAGATGAAATGCAATCAACCTAACAAGAATTAAATTTAAGCCATATTAATTAAATTAAACATATCAACATCACAAATATTCATAATCATGTTCATCATAACAACAACAAAATTAAAAGGATAGGGAACAAGAATCAAATCTGGTGTTTTCTCCGTGGTTTGACTAGTTTGCTCAACTCCTCCTCCTCCGCTTGTTCTTGTAGAACCAAGGCTTCTACAAACACTTGAATGCTGCTCCAAATGGTGGTTGATTGACTCTCTTTCAAGTGGTGAAATCATCAAGGGAATAGTGGAAGAAAATGAAGAACAGTGGAAGGGAATGAAGAGAGAAAAATGAGAGAGAAGTGAAGAGATGAGAAGGGTTGAGATATGTTTGAAGTGAGCAACCAAGGGGGTATTTATAGGATGATAAGGCTGCCAAAATTATCCAAAATCAGCACCCAAATACTCCCCCATGGCCGGACACACATGTGACATGTTTGAAGATTTCAAACATGCTATTTTAAGGTAAGGGCAAATCTAGAAAGGCATAAATAGTGGAGGGGTTCGGATGCAATTTGAAGAAGTCTTCAAGGGCCATTTTTCAAGCCAAATAATAATCCAAGCAAGCTAATTGGGTCAGCATGTGGGACGGTTTTGGGTTGCCCATTGCTCGGTTGGATCAGTTTTCTCGGTTCAGCTCAACTGTACCCCTTTTCATAATTAATTAACAATAATTTATTTAACCCAAATTAAATTTGATTAAAAATAAAATTAATTATATTATGAATTAATACACATAATTTGGACCGTATTAGGCTGAAAAAATTAATTCACCTTGATGCTTCAAAATTGCTGCTCGGTTTTGTGCTTCTAATAGTGTCTGCCGAGCCATTTTTTTCCCTTTGTGCAAATCTTTCAAAAATAATAAAAAATAATCATAATTTTATATAAAGTTAATTAAAATTCAAAGTTTTCATAATTTGAGTTTAATTTAATTATTTTATAATAATTATATATTTTTTGACAATAATTTTATCGAAACTGCATGAATTTAAGTTAAAAAGGGCATGAAAAAGTGTGTATATTTTCGTGTTTTCAAAAGGAAGTTAATAATTTTTAGGAGAAGTCTAGAAGGTTTTTGTATGTTATTGGGTACCAGTTTCTAAAGTATGAATGTTCTAGGTTTAATTTGTATGATGGTTGCCATGCTTAGCTATCAGGACGAAGGAGGCTCTAACATTTGGACAAGCTAAGTTGGTAAGGACAAAAGAAGTAAGGTGAGTTTTTGTACTTTCCCTTGGATGTTATTTGTTGTTGTGCTACTCAAGTGTTATGGTTTAGTGTCGTTATGATTTTAGTCTGAAATTTATGTTTTTCTATGATTACAATGATTGAGCAATCTACGCATGCATAAGGCTATGGATAAATGAATGATTGCTAGTATGCTCTATGAATGTACATTGTGTTGGTGTATTGACCTGCTAAAATGTGGCATACTCCTTAATATGATAGTAATTGGAGTGTTATACATGAAATGCATGTTTTTAATATGCAAAGTATGAAGGGAATTACCTTGACGGGGTAAATGAAGATAGGAAAATTTGGTGTGATGGGGAATGAGCGGATTGTTACAGGATTCAAGAGAGTTTTGTGGTATCATGGAATGGTTATCTACTGGCTCGCTAGAGTGACACCATGACAATGGTCTATCAAATCTCTGAAGTGACATCATGATGACAGTCATCGATTGGTCCTACGAGGAAACACCGTGTAAACGGTCTGTAACAAAGTGAAAATGTGTTCTGGAGTGATCTTGGATGGATGAGTTCTGGGGAACTCGATTTTTAGAGTTAACGGTGATGGGTAGGATGTTTTAAAAGAAATTTGCACAATTGTTTTACAAAAATTGCATTGCCATGGTCATGTGCATAAAAAATTGATTATTTTGTATGATAAGTATGTGTTTATTGTTATTTAACTTGTTATAAGACTCACAATGGGCTTTAAAAGCTCACCCGTTAGCTTCATAACCTTTTCAAGTGATTCATAGATATAGGACTTGGATTCGACATACGGAGGGGTCTCTCGGATGGTTTTAAAAAATGATTTATGAAATATTCGATTGTGATTTTGGACATTGGCTTTTATTGGGTTATTTCGTTTACTTTATTTAATTTTAAACTGCCATGCATGCATGTTTGATGGACTTACAAATATTTTGAATTGTTTTTATTTATATTATTTACGATTTTTATTTGATTTTAAATAAACTTATAAATTTATGATTTTCAAATTATTTTCAAAAGTCCGTTGCGAAATGTTTTTACCAAAATCATTTTTAAGGAACAATTAAAAATATTGCAAATTCTTGGTTTTGATAATTTAAAACGATATTTCAAAATAATAATGAACTTTTCAAATATATGTGTTCTAATAAGTGTTTTTCAAAAATAAAAATTTCTCAGTATTTAAATCTTAGAATTTTCATAAAATAAATTGAAACCTAGTTGTTTTTTAACAAGTAAATGTTTTCAACAGTTTTAATGTGGCTTTCGAAATTTGGCCATAATGTTTAGGTCGGGTTTGGGAGGTTGCACATTTTATTCGATTTACTCCCTAAAACTGAAATAGTTATATGTTTCAAATTGGAGTTTCAATTTACAAACTGATTTCAATTTTATCCTTCCGTAGCCCTCTATTATCTATAATTACATAAATTTCATACCAATTTTGAAATATTTGCACGTTAGACCCTAAGTTCAAAACTAACAATTTGTACTTGACAAACTAGTCAGATCTTATATCTAAGCATCCAATCTAACCAAATAACACCAATTTCATCAAGCATTCATGAATGGAAATATTTTAAAAACTTTAACAGTTTTGAAAATGAATAAACAGGTTAACTAAATCAAACTTCCATGGTCCCAAAAGCAACTAAATCAAGCTTCCACAATCTCAAAAGCATAAAATTTACAAGAAACAAGCTTAAATTTGCTTACCATGCAAGGGAACAAAGTTGAACTTTTCAAACCCTATTTCTATTCTTTTTTTTCATGAGAATGGAAGAAGATGAACCAAAGAAAATACTAGTTTTCTTGGAAGTTGTAGATATCTGATAAGACAAGTCATTGGTGATGTGACTTTCACCAAGTCCCAATGAAGGCATGGGTTATTTTTATAGGCCATGAAGCCTGTATAAAGAGAGTTCTCTTCTTTTCTTTTCTTTTCTTAGAAATTTAAATCTAAAACTGGGAGAGAACAAAATTACCCTCCTATGCTGGGTCTATAACCCTGAATCTCACTACGAATTTCTCTTATAAGTAGTGGCCATTGCAATATATGAGAAGATCTTAAATTTGAGTCATAAGTCGTAGTTCAAGGATGATCAGGTGAGCACTTACCTTGGGAAAACTCCATGGACATGTAGAAGAGAAATGTTATCCCCACTCAGACCAAGACATAACTTTGACTTTGACTTGTTCAAATAACAATTAAGGTGAAGCAGGGTCAGGAACAACAATTCTCTTTATGATAAACAGATCCATTTTGCAAGTTCGTTATTACGGGTAGTTCCTACAAAGGATCGGACTAATGAATATACAATACTTGAATTCTCGATGTAGATGCTACATAGTTGGTTCTCATCCTTCAGAGGCTACGAGTGTAATAGGAGCACTTTGGGACTTTATGTGCATAATGATGTCATGCTTGCTTTTGGGACTCCGAAGAAACAAATCTTGATCGAACCCATATTTGTCCAATGGATCCAATCTAGTCATGGTAAAACTTCATACGGGTTCGATGTGCTTTTATCTTCAACGAATGCCCCAGCATTCAATGCGAGTCGAATCATATGGTTGCCTGGCTGGTTAAATACTGTTAATGAAAATAGTAATTCACTATTCTTAACAATAGGTCCTGGAGGCTTCTACCGTCGAAAACACCATTACCTCAAAGTGATGCCTTTGTGGCTAAACCTGCTCTCTGTGAGCCTTAGTGGCGAAAAATGGTATATGTGAGAGCCTTTGCAACCGATTTTATTAAATACACCTTTGTGGTGAAGTTTGTTATATGAGGACACCTTTGTGGCTATCTAATGTTATGTGGACGCCTTTATGGCTATCTAATGTTATTGGACTCCTTTGTGTTTATCTTATGTAAGGACGCCTTCTTGGCTATTTATTGTTTATAAACATCTCTATGGCTATCTATGTCAAAGGGAAGATTGTATGGATTTATCGTCAATGAAGTACACCTTCATGGCACAATCTATAGAACGGTGTTTGTGGTAACATTTCAAAGACAATGTCGATCAGATGGACTCTAAGAAAGAAAGTTGGGACATGAATACAGGTAAAAAGGGTATAGTCTCACTAAGTTATGTTGAACTTACCCCTATCTATTTATGTTTTAGGCATAAAGGATGTCATGAGTGATTACGCTAGGGCTACACTGAGGAAAGGGTTAGGTAGGGAACTTATGCATACAAAGTGGAACCGCACGGGTGTGATCAATAGGAGTTATGAAATTAAATTATTAAAGTTATTGTACGAACCCCCATTTACGTATAGAATGGATTAACAATGTAAAAGTAATGATTTTCTTAGCCTTGACAATTTGAAAAGAGTGAGGTCGAATAGTTATATATGTGTATGTATTTATTTGTAAGAGTCCGTCAACTGTAAGAGTGCGACATGCATTTGTAAATCATGGAATGCTTAAGCATGATTAAATTAGTTTTAATGCATTTGTAAGCTGTATTGGCTATAGAAGATTGAATTTAAAGAAACAGAGGATGTCCCTAAAGAAAACAGGCCAAACCAAGGAAAAGACTCGTCCTTCTAGGCAAAAGAAAAGGGTTGGGATTGAGGAACAGATGGACTGACGAACCCTGTGATGAGGTCTTAGCTAGAACTTCCATTTGGAGAGGCCCGTGATTGGATTAGTAGAACTTGTTTCCTGGGTGGATTCCATAAGGGCTGCCGGCACAATAGATGATAAAGTGACAACTGAACTCGGAAGCCTATGCCACTTGGTTGGCAGGTACTAATTTCCCCTAATGACTGGAGCATCTTCTCTAGCCCTCAACTGTTTATGATCATTCTCATAAATATGTTCCTTAGGTGATGCAGTTGAAGCTCCCTTCTAGCCATAGTATAAGTTTAGAAGAGCCCTAATGTCCATACTTGACACTGGGTTAGAGAAAGTACGAGAATCTTTGCATCACCAAGGTGAATCTTAGCTTCGCCTGAAGAAGAAGAAGAAGGGGAATGAATACCCGGAGTGATAAACCAATTATGGTGTTATAATCCACAAAACTCATAACAGAAAAATAAGGGCTCCTCTTTACGCCCTTTGAGAACTCGAGCCAAGACAGAGTTGCCACTAAATGGCCAAGCATCTGAAGTCGAAGGAACCTTGTAGCTATCTAACCAACTGATGCGATCAGTTTTCTTACAACTATAGGGGCTTTTTGTTAGAAAATAAAAATGAAAGATATTCCTCATGGTAACAAAATCTACCAATTCGAGAGTATGCCCCTTACTTAGATGTTTAATTTATTTGTTGAAAGTCTTCGAGTCTACAAGATGGATGAAAGAACAAACAGACTCCGCTAAAAGAAACCAACACGTGGGAAAACCAAACCCACGCTCGATTTTACAGGTAACTCATAAGAATTTCTCCTTCTTCTAGTGCTAGTTAGAAAGGCTATTCTGGATAATAGGGAGGAAGCTAGAACAAACATTGAAGTGGGTAGAATTAATGCCAACCCCTTGCTTAGTAACCTTCAGTTGATAAAACCTTTAGAAGATTCCCAAGAGTGGAGGTTCATTTCGCCTGCAGCAATCTAAGAAGTAGGCAACGAGAGTCCACCAAGAGAAGGTTGACAGCTGCCCTAGTGCAATACCATATTCTAGTAACACCGAGCAAAAGAAAGGATGCAGAGGCAAGTGAAAACCCGCCTCAAGTAAAATTAGGGGAAGGATGAAACCTCGAGAGTTGTCGCTCAAATGAGACCTCAAAGTCCTTTCAATATCAAAGGAAAAGTTAGGAAAACAAAAACCTCGAGCTACTAAAAACCTATTTGTTTCCTCCTGATTTGTAATGCAATCGAACTCTAGAGAGGATATGTTTGCTAAAATACATTTGGGAGCGTAAGGGCCGAAAACGATGGGATTTTTAAGAAACGAAGTGAGAATGCTTCGATTGCAATCACGACTACAAAAACTTATTTGGGACATAATGAGTAAGACTAAGTGACAAAAAGAAAAGTAAGAAGAAATAATAGTTACCTTGGAGTAACCAGAAAAATAGTGCAGGTAAAGGCCATAAAAGAAAGACGAGAAGACGATCAAAGGAAAGAGTAAAAAAGATAGAGTTTTAATAAAAAGTGTTGAAAGTGAAACCCACGGTTGTTTTAAGGAGGTAAACATGCTCGAGAAGACACTACAAAGAGTTGTTTGAATTCTCCAAATAAGGACTCAACATCTGTCAAAAAAGAGGTAAGAGTAGGATATTCGTACTCGAGTATTAACAGTTAGAAAATTGATTTTGATCAGGGAAATAGACGAATGGACTCTTTTCCTTTGACTTCTAGAGGAGTGCCCTAATAAAGAAGAAAAAGGTAAAGGCACGAGTTGGGTTAATATTGGCTCTATGAAAAGAGAAATATCGGGGAAAAAATCTCTTAAGTGGGGGAGAGTTGTAACATCCCGCTCGGCGCACTCCTTATGCTCGAACGATGCTCAAGGAGTTAGGATACATAGAATAAGCCCCGAGTTAGAATGGTGTTGGGAAGTAATTAAGTATGGAAATCCTCTAAACTTTACCGAGTCTCTGAGTATTGCAATGAGCAGAGTGGTATTCGCCCAAGCATCCCTATGGTGAAAAGTCGTGTCCTCAAAATGAAGAGAGTTATGCGCCAGACTAACCCGACTTTTTAAAAGAAGTATGCCAATGGGTCAACTAGTATCGTACAGGTTAAGTTACAAGGTAAGTTGGTTGGAAACCAACCAAACGGGAATCAAAATAGTCAAGGAGAAGATAAGTACTCGATTAGTTTTCTTGGAAGTTGTAGATATTTGATAAGACAAGTCAGTGGTGATGTGACTTGTACCAAGTCCCAATGAAGGAATAGGTTATTTTTATGTCCTTCAAATCTAAATAAGGAGAGAGTTCTCTTCTTTTCTTTTCTTCTCCTAGAAATTTAAATCTGAAACTGGGAGAGAATGGAAGTATCCTCCTAAGCTGGGTCTGAAACCTTAAATCTCACCATGAATTTCTCCATGCCAAGGTAAGTTCTAAGGTTGGAAGTACATCTAAAAACCTAAGTTCTAATCTGAGAACATTGAGTCTAATTCATGATTTTGGTTGTCATGCTTAGTTGCCATGAGAATGGAAGCTCTGGCGTTTGGAAAAGCTAAACTGATAAGGTGAAGAAGCATCAGCTGAGTTTCTGTACTCCATTCCTGAAATTCTTACTAGTTGGCTTAACTCTATGATAAGTGATGTGATGATGAATGAATTATGTTGATTGTGAATGATAAGCCTATATGAAATTCACTTGATGTATGGAAAGTAGTTCAATATACGTATCATGTTTGAAAGGATAGAGTACTTTATGCTGGTATGTAAGTGAAATGCATATATATATCATTTGATTATAATGGTGGGAAATATTGATGGGTTAGATGAAGTTAGGATTGGGAAAGGGTGATTCTATTAGATACCACCATACGATGTTGTTGTGTGCAACCGTGATGTGTGAAGCTTGGCATTATAGAGTGGACACTGCGGTGTTTGAGCATCAATGTTAGGAATGGCAAAATGAAGAAATGGATGGAGGAATAATTAAATTGGAATTCTATTAATATTCCACCATTAAGGATTCTAGGAGCAAACCATGATGTCTGAAGCTCCGGGCCTTACGGGGGGACACTTCAGTGTTCAAGGATCAAGGTAAAATATGGAAAGAAATTATATCGACCGGTCCTTCGAGGCAACACTGTGACAACGGTCAGCAGGCTCTATGAGGTGACTGGAGTGACGAAAATGTGCAAGTGTACACAATGACAACAAATAATAAAGTGACAAGTAAATGTCGAGTTATCGTACCGACAAAGATTGTGAAACAAATATTTATGAAATGAAACTTTAAACAATTTGGTGATGGAAAATAAGTTGATTTGAAAAGGTGTTACAAAAACTAAAAATAATTTAACTAAGAAAATAAAAATTAAAAAAATGTTCCAATTCATGATTTCTAAAGACGAGTTTAATCAATATGATATAAATATGTTAGATCAATTACATTCCTTAACTTAGAATTTCTAAACCCATACTCATGGTGTTACGAATAATTACACAGCAACTTGGTATTTTGTTGACTAATGCACATACATACTTACTAAACCAATTAATCTCTTGAACATATTACAATGTCAATTCAAACAATTAATCAATTTTCATAAGTATAAGATTAAGTGAAGTAACAACATATTCCTATATTGAAACAATTCAATAACAATAATCTTGCAAGTTATGCAAGACTATTGTACCGTTTAATACCATCGCTAATTTAACCCTCAGCTACCGTAGAAGGTTAAATATGCATCAATTATATAGTGTCAATTAATTACAATTTCAATCCGATTAATAACTAATTCATTCGTTACCTTACAATTGTAATGCAAGTATAACCTAAGCATGGTTTTATTTAATTGAACAATCTACCAATGCCTAATAACAACACAAACATAATTTTAGTAATTTAAGCGAATAAAATGCAATCAATCTAACATGAATTAAATTTAAACCATTTTAATTAAATCAAGAATAACAATACAAAAAATATTCATGTTCATAATCACAACATAAACGAGAAAAATTAAAGAGAATGGAACTAGAAAACAAATCTCGGTGTTTCTCCAAAGCCAGACTAGTGCGCTCCTCCTCTTCTCTAATTATTATATTGATTCAAGGCCTTAAAAAACACTTTAATGTTGCTACTCCAAGGGGGATGAAAGCTCACTTTCAAGAGTGAAAATCAACAAGGGAAGAGGACAAAGGAAATGGGAAAATTGAAGGAAATAGAATAGAGAAATGAAGAGATTTGAGTGAAATGAGTTTTGTGAAATGAGGAAGAGAAGAGGGGTATTTATAGGTGGGATTGGCTGCTCAAAATAGCAAAGAATTATTAGTCACTCCCTCTCCATTGGTCGACCATGCATTGAACAAGTTTGAGTGATTCAAACTTGCTATTTTTAGCTTAGGGAAAAAAGTAAAATGCATGAAAAGTGGAGGGGTTGAATGACATTTAGGAGAATTTCAAGGGTTGTTTTGCAAGTGTGAAAATAAGCTAAAATCAACTGATTGGGTCAGCTATATGGACGGTTTGGGTTGCCCTATTATTATTGGATCAGTCCTCTTTGATCTAGCACAATTGGGTCACTTTCTTCTTCATACTTATAATTAATTTTTAACCCAATTAATTTCGGATCAAAATTAATTATAAAATATATATAATAATCATTATTGGTCCATATTTTGCTGAAAAAATAATTAGCCTTGCTCCTGATTCACTTGATGCAGAAAATTGCACAAATGGTTCAAGCCTTTCGAGGTGATTGTCGAGCCAACTTTCACCTTTTGTGCAAAACTGTCAAAAATAAACCAAATTTGTGAGAATTTGTTATAAAAATAATTAAAATTCAATATTTTAATCATTTAAGTTCAAATTAATTATTTTATAATTAAAGTATGAATTTTTACAAATATTACTACGAAACTGCATGAATTAGAGCTCAAAAGGTGCTAAAAAAAGTCTATATATTTTTGTGTTTCTAGTGCCACCACAATGGTGGTAAGGTGTTGGAAATCAGGTTTGGAAAGTGCAACCAAAAATAACTTTAAGAGAAAAACCAGAGTTTTAAAAATTTTTCTGAAAACAAAAACTTGGCTTTGATATCTAAAGTAATAAACACTTAATCAAAATTATACATTTTCGATTCGTCTAGGATGAACGCTTCGACCGAGTAGTCTTCTCTTTTATCCTCAAGCTCACGTCTCCCGACTATGGGCTCGCTTCGAATCAAAAATTTTCCAAAAAATTACCAATGGGGCAATTTCACAATTTCTCTAAACTTTTGAATCAAGTTGTAAATAAGAAAAATATCTCTACAAATCTTCTGAAATAATTTCTGCAAATAATTTTCTCTCTTCAACTTTCTCTCGAATTCAAGTGTGTTAAATAACGAACCATGACACTCTTTATATATGTAGAGTTTAGAGAGTTCAACTATGATTAAACTTAATCATTTTAATATTAAATTAATATAATACTTATCAAGATAAATACTAGATTAAACTTAATATTAAATCTATTAAATTAATAGAATATTTATCTACAAGATAAATATTAATTTAATTTAATATTAAAATAGTCATTTAATATTAAATTAATAGAATACCATTAAGATAAGTATTAAAATAAATTTAATATTAAATACATTAAAATAATATTATTTTTGAAATAGTTAATCTGAAATCAAATTATCCGGTAGAGTCCTAGTAAGAGTGTGATTCCTCTACCGCTCAACCATCGAAGGACCACTCAACGGCCATCGGAATGTAACCGTCGCCATCACTGGCACCATCGTGTCCAGTTGTGCCATCGCAGGTATGACACAGTCACGACACCTTGAGTCGGTACAGCTGTTGTTGGTTCGGTTTGGGCCAGTGATGGCTTGACCAGACTATCACTGATTGGACCGTCAGTCCGATTTCACATACTAAGCCCGATTTGACCAGGTTTTAGGTCTCGATCTTGGTTTTAGTTTCTTGAGCTCAATTTTCAATCTTAGGTCCAATTTTCAAGTTCAATTACCCATTAGGTCAATTGTCTAACTTGAAAATTAATTTTTAAAAATATCATATTAATTTTAATTAATTTGATCAAAATTAATTTTTCCCAAAAATCACTTATATTTTCCAAATTAATTTTTTAATAAAATTCTTTAATCAAATTCTCTAGTTAAACAATTCTCACGACTGCCTAATTTAATTCCACATCAAATAAATCGACTCAATTAAATTATTTCTAAAGTCGTAGAATTTTCTTCTGATTCAAGTGCAGTCCGATAGAGCTTTTGTTAAGTTAGAGGGGGGACCAATCAAACATATACAATTAGACTTGAGTAATTGAACTTATGTCCAGAAGCATCGTTCCGATAATTTACAATTTAATTAACCATTGAGTCATTCCACCAGAAGTACCACGATTGAAAATTCTTTTCCATCGGCTGTATCGGTATTTTTGGATGTTTCTAAGTTTGGTTATAATGGCATGTATAGGTATTTTGGTTGTTGAAGTAGTCATTTGTTTTGTCTTGTGTTTATGGCTTTTTGGGTGATGATATGGAATGGCTTGTGTTTATGGCTTTTTGGGTGATGATATGGAATTATTTTTGGTATGTAAATATTTGGCCTTAAAGTGGTTAATAGCTTGGCTCATGATGCTTGAATTATATAAGATGGAACGGTAGCTAAAATGCCTGTTATATATGTCTTGTGATATGTTTGAATGTGGTGATTTGGTATAAATGACATATATGCCTATAGGTGCTAGTTGTTGAATGGCACATTTGGTATCGTATCGTGTGTATTTGATAGATAAATCAAATGGTATGTTCTGACATAAAGTTAGTTAGAAGTTAGTGAACATTTTGACCAATTTGAGTATATGATTATACATGTTTTAGGTGTTGAGATTGAGGTGCCCTTTGGGCGAATTTGTTGTACGCAAATGTACCATATTTGAATAGCTTGATTATTCATGGTCTTGGTGCATTTTGATGGCTTGTTCATTTGTGCAGAAGTGATTGTAGGTATATGCATGAATAGGTGAGAAAAATGGCTTGGAAATAGCTTATTTTTGGTCCACAGGAGCAGAGACACAGGCCTGTGTCTCAGCCGTGTGTGACACACGGCCTGGCGACACGATCGTGTGTCCCCTGTAGCTTTCAAAGGGTTGCAAGTTAGGCAGTTACATGGCCTAGCACATGACCTGGCACACAGGCGTGTGAGGCTATCTCAAAGGGTACACGGCCTAGCACACAGGCATGTGGCCTGGCCGTGTGACCCAAGTCAGTGACTTATATGGGCACAGACACGGGCTGGGACATGGCTGTGTGTCCCTACTTCAAATGTCCACACAGCCTGAGACACGGGCGTGTCTCTTGGCCGTGTGACCCCTACAGTTTTGAAAATTTTCATTGTTTTCTGAAAAATTCTATAAGTTTTTAATTTAGTCCCGACTTGTTTTTAATGTGTTTTTTGGGCCTCGAAGGCTCGTATAAATGACAATATGCATAATATGGATTGGTTTTACTATGTTTAGTGATATGAATTAAAATGTTTAAAATTTTTGTTTCTTTTGAAATGAGAACTCTAGTAATACTCTGTAACTCTATTTCGGCAAAGAATACGAGTTAGGGGTGTTACAAAAAAATATGTTCACCTCAATAATCAATCAAACAATTAACATTTATATGCAAGCAATTATATCTATCCCAAATCATAAAATTACAAACCGATATCTTGTGTCACTCGTCAAAGCCTCTCGCTTTTCCTTTCCCTCTCGACGACCTGAGGAAGTTTATAGCTACGGTCAGTAATTCAATAAATAAGACAATATCAAAATTCATTCAATTCACATCCAAATACAAAACCACACATATTTTACATTTTATTCAATTTAGTCCCTAAACTCAGGACAAACGTATCTTTTGATTCCTAGCTTCAGATTAAAATCTAATTTCATATTCTTTCATTGGGGACCCTATATTTTTTTTAATCAAAATTTCATGAATTTTTTTTAATTTATTGAATTTAGTCCCCTATGTAACAAAGAAGATAAATTAACTTTACAATCTAGTCATTTTCCTAATCTAAGCTTAAATTTTATCAATTTCAAGCCTAATTTGTAACGCCCTCGACCCAACCCGATCTACTGGATTCGAATCTCGTGTGTTACATCCTTCTTACATATGTAACTAAAAATTTCCTCTTTCTTTTATTCATGTAAACGTCTTTCTATTTATATGTAACAGAATCTCTGATTAGCGTATATTTTATGGTTACAATTACATTGCGCCTACATACAATTGACTATCTATGGCTACTACAGATTTTCCTTGTAAAAAAATACAATGTATGGTTATCGTTTTGACTCAATAAGATTTCAGACTTCCCTACTTTATCTCTTAGTCTACTGGACATACTTTGGGACACTACTTAATAAACTTATAAGTAGACTTTGACACATCACTTGTTTTCCTCTGTATGCATAATAACTCAAAGCGTCGCTTCCTTGGAGTAGGCTTGGAATTGTCTCTCAACACTTATTCCTATATATACCTGAAAATAGAAACAACTTTAGTAAATTCATAAGAACATAGTGAGCAAACCTTATAATACCCCCTTTTTAATTCATTCTACTTTGCACATGGTATATTGCACATCCTTGGGTATTTCTTGACCATTCTTCCTTCTTTGGTGGGTACAATACTGATGCTACCAACTTTATTTCCTTAAAACCATATTTCCTTCTCTTGTGCGTACTATACTTAACATCTCTTTACCTTCTGCTTCCTTTCTTAACTCTTACCCTTACATAATACTTAACCTCTTCGTTTACCTTATTACCAAACTTAATAACTTATTTCCTACTCACTAGTCTTATCATTATCTTTGGGCGGGGTAGACAACGCCCAATACTTAGCTCAGAATTTGCAAATATCTTCTTTCCTTTAGAACATTTTCTATTCTTACTCTAAACTCATATCTTTGCCTTGCCACATACTTTGGCGCACACTAGCCTTTCTATTTATTCTTGTAACTATATAAGGATTCGTCGTTAATTCGGTATCCACCCAAAAGCGTTGTCTTCAGACAGTCATCATGAGAATCATTCTTCAGATTCTGCCATGAAGGCGTTACTTTTTAGCAGAGTTTTCCATCAAGCATTCCTTTAAAAGAGATAGTGACTGCCTTCGGACGTACCAATGTCTAGAGTGTGAATACTGCAGGTAAAGATATAGATTCGGGGCAATGTCTGCAAGTATACGATTCAGGCTGTAATATAGTTTTTTTACAACGAAACACTTGGTAAGTATTCTGAGGATCGTACCCAAGGGATTGCAGTTTAGGGAAAATTGCTATCAACCCAATTATAGGAAATAATTACTAATCTACTCGAGTCACGGATTAGTAGTGTTAATCAAGATTAAAGATGATGATAATAATAAGAAACTAAATAAATTTAACTAAACCTAAATCTACTCCTAGGTTCTTGTATCGGCTTTTCCTATTCCTTATTTTAACTATGCGAGTTCCTTTTAGCCTAGATCCAATTGTTTTACCTAATTAATTATTGAAGTACAGTTCTAATCAATCAACTAGTCGATACCCTAGCAGGATCTTCCAATCTTCCACTAGAATAACGAGTCAACAAGAACTACTTACCTTTCGACCTTACAGTCTAAACCAGTTTGGGGTTAAGGTGTTCACAGATAAGTCATACCAATTTTGGGTTAATTCCCACCTAAATGACTTCCTAAGGTTGTCAAGCCTAGGGTTTGTTTCACATTCTTCGTTTCCCAAACAGCTAATCTATGAAGAAATTCTATCATTCAAGCAATTAATTAAGTTAAAGCAATTGAAACATGAAAAATATGTAGAAAGCATAAATTGATTCTAATATTTACACAAACAATCATCTAAAAATGTTAAAGAAAGAAATAAAAAAGAAGAGAATAAGTAAAAGATATGCTCATGGATTTATAAATGAAAGTGTGGTTTCAGAACAATCTCCCCTCGCAGAAGTCTCAGACCAGAATATGATCTTCCAATTACAAGAACATAAAATAACCTAAGTAAAAAATAAGAATGAAAGCAAAACCTAAGAAATCAAAACCATAAAATTGTCTATTTAAATTGATGACAATGCCTTTAAAAAGGCTAAACTCGAAATATTAAAGTGCCTAAATTATCCTTGAAGTCCTTAGAGTTTGATTGGGACAAATACACCAAATTTCCATCTAAAACGTAATTCAAACATGTAGGAGTTTTTGAGCTATACAGGGGGTTGGTTGCAACACAGGCCTGTAGTGTTGTAACATCAGAGTTTAATGTCATGACATCGAAGGGCTGTGTCATAACATCGAGGGAAATTTTGCTCTAGAACTTTTTTTTAGCTTCTATCTTCAACCTTGAGACATCAGTATCTTAGTGTCGCGACATAGGCGTCAGTTTTGGCCCAAATAAGCATCTTTAGCTCCCAAATTGACCTACAGGATCATGTAACCTTATTTAGATATATAAAATGTAATAAAAATTACTAGAAAGTATAAATTACTACTTTAAGTATGACAACCTAAATATATACTAAAATGCTTTTATTTACTATTAAACAAGCTAAAATTATATGTAAAAAGGGATGTAAATAATAATATGATTTATGGAAGATTAGATAACCACAAAGGCATCCTTATAACAGATATCAACACAAAGCTTTCTTACAAAAACTGTCACAAAGGCGTTTCTTTAGGTTGCGCCATAAGGGCATCTCCTTACAGATTACCATTAAGGTATTCCTTATTAGAGATCTGGCACAAAGGCTATCTTTAACACAGATAACCATAAAGACTAAATTTTAACTAAGACAGCCACAAAGGTGTCCTTTCATAGATATTGGTGTTTTTAACAATAGGGATTCGCCTATACTCACCATCGTGAGGTTTTCCCTTCATCGCTGGTACTTACCCAACCATCCTTTACATATTCCATATGATGTCGTTGCCCAGCCAATGTCTTACACTATATGGTCTTCAGAGTGCCATGGACTTTTCCTTTTAGAGATTCGTGTTTTTAGTCCCGACGAACCCCTTTAGACGACACCGGAGACAAACTCGGACACTTCATACAGACTCATTCTTGATAGACTTATTTCTTTCAGACTTCTTCATTACAGACGCATTCATGCTTACAAACATGTAACACATTCCCTTAAACTTCATGCATAAACTTACTCATAACAGACTCTTTCACAACAGACTTGTTCATGTCATCAAAACACACATATACACACACTTTACATATCCAGACATATTAACCTTAGATATCATATCCATATTTCCATATGAATCGTTCATGCAAGTTCATCAACATACATTTCACACAGAATCATCACATCATGCAATTTAGCTTATTTTCATCAAATTTCTTGCATACATAATACATTTGTAAGAGTCAGCTTAGAGACTCATCTGCCTTGCAACTTTAACAGCTCTAAATACCAGATTCGGGTTTCTATCGAGTAGATCAGTAGCTCCTAATTAATAGAACATGGGACTCATCAATATATGTACACTTAACTCATTTTCTTTTACTTCAACATTAGAAATCTCTACATAAGGCTTTACCCAGCTAGACTGAACTACTCCTTAACAACTTAGCATGCAAGGTTATATATCTTACCTTAACAAGGGGAATCTCAGAGCCTAGATCCATATCTTCAACTCAACTTGAAGGATGAGAGGAACTCTTTCTATTTCTCCTCATTTATAAATAGACATTACTTCTTGAAGAAAAAGGAGAAAGGTCTCCCATTTCTTACCTGGGTTACCCTGATATTTTACCTTTATCCCTATGGATATTTGACAGGTGTCCCAACCCTTACAAACCATCAAATAAATGCTTGACATCTGTAAGGAGATGTCTACGGGAAAACATATGTTTACATAACATACAATTAGGCATTAATCCATCATTTGTCCTTATTTATTACATTAAAGTGTAGCTGGTATCTTAACTAATCACACTTGGCGTGTCATGCCTTCTTAGCGATGACCCTATTATTCGAGTTTCCTTAATACCTTACTAGACTTCGTCTTCCTAATGATTTATTCTTTTCAAAGGCAATTTCTTGTCTTAGTCCAATATTGTTTACGCACCCACTTAACACTTTACCATTTGAAATAACACTTAGTCTAATCATTAAGCTTAAAGCTCACCCAAATACTGAGCTTACCCTACTTTTAAGTCAATCTTGTTCAAACATCGTTGTCTCTTAGCTTAGAGGAGTACCTCACCCTTCTACTATTCCTATTATCTCCAGAAAAAGAATAGAGAAGATATTCTCTTCTTAACCTATCTTAGATAATTAACTCAACCCAAGTCTTTCTTGAAACTGGTTAAACGCCACATCATTCATATGGTGCTCTTATCCAAATCTACAATTTCCAAGAAAACTAATTGAGTACCTACCTTTGGTTCTTAACTATCTCGGTTCTCGTTTGGTTGGATCCTAACTATTGTTCCTTCCATCTTGACTGGCTCAAAACTAATATTATAGGATACCCTACACTATTGGTGTAAACTCGCATCATAAAGATTGTTCCCCTTATCCATAATAGAGTCTGCCCACTCTATGTGTCATCAAAGCTTTTAGGCGAATCTTTCCTAACCAGACACACCTCTTGATCATTATGCACTAACCTAATGTTCGCCAGCATCAAGGCATCACAAGCTTGCTCCAAAGGTTCCTATACTTAGTCTAGTTGTAATACTATACATATTCGAAACTTATCTCATCTGTCTTACTTCCCTAAACAACATCCAGACACTAAGGCTTCGTCGGGCGGGGTCTTACATAATTTTGCAAGAAATCAACAATGGAAACTTTCTAAAATTTTCACAAATTGGTACATGGCTAACTAAATCAAGCTCCCATAACCTAAAATCTATAAAATTTACAAGAAAAGGGCTTGGTTACCTTGACCAAATTTTGATCGAAAGCTTTAAGCTCCAAAAATGGAGCTTTCCTTGGTTTTTGCTTCAAGTTCCACTTACATGATTTATATCATACAACTAATTACTAATTAACCTTTTTTAATTAAGTTGAACTTGTTTTATACTTTAATTAATATTGATTTAATATTAATTAATCTTGATTTAATAATAACTCATTCTTTAATTATAATCATCATCAAATTCCACTAACTAATCCATATTATTGGTTTATTAACCATTTAGCCCCTTGGATAATTGCTATCTAAGTCCCCAAGCCTTTTTTTAATTAAAAATTTATATCGATTAGACTTTTACAATTTAGTCCTTTAGCCTTAATTAACCACTTTTTCGGCTAAATTACTTAACCAAATTTTAATATATTGTTATAATAACTCCATAAATATTTTTATTTAATATTTAAGAACTCATTTTACAAAAATGGGGTTCCAAAACCGTATTTTTTGCCACCATTGAATTTCGGGTCGTTATAGAGATCATGTTTGTGAATGTTATTCATGTGATTATTGCATGAAATCAGCGGTGATGCTTTATCCAATTAATTTGATGATCTTAATAACCAAGACTTGACAAACTTAGGTAAAAACTTAGATTGATAAGACCGAAAAGAGATTCTATTATGGAAAATTAGACTAATTGAGCCAAGCGTCTAAACTCGAGAGGTGCAATGCTTACTTAAGTGAAACCGAGAGGATATCTTAAGCGCTTTTATTTTAGCCGATTGATAATAATAGGTGGTATCATTTAAGAGGAAGACATATCATTACTATTAATTGGTTGTGAGGCTATTGACAATAAGAAGAACAACCGATCACTACTATAATATCGAGAGAAATCATTAATTAGAGTGAATCATAGTTTTAGTAATCTAAATAGTTAAAACTCATCTTTGAATACGGATCACTTCAATAACTCAGACTTCTACTAGATTGATAAACTTTTACATAGTACAGAAATCCTTTAGTGTCTTTGCCAACATTCATCCTCCCTTGGGTACAATCCTTAGAATACTTGTTGGTATTTCATTGTAAAATAAAATTATACTGTAACTTGATCCATCATGCTTGCGCTACAAATCTCGTGCATGTTTCTTGTTTAAAATTTATTGTTATTTGCATGCTTTTGTGAAGCATGGTAAAGCCTCGTCAAATTTTTGGTGCCATTTTTAGGGAGATTAACAAATTTTTGTTTTCATGCTTTATGTTTAATGTTATGGTAGAAAAATAACATCCCTAAAACCCCCTAAATCGTGAACATGGTTAATTTTGGAATAATATGAGTTAGAATTTTCAAACTAAATAAAATAATAATTAAAAGTGTTAGTAGAGAAGGTAGATGAATATTAGAGGGAATTGAAAAGACCCATGTGTTAAGAAAAATAAATCAAAGGTATAGACTAAATCGTAAGATAAGTGAAAAGTGTTGAGTTTAAAGTGTAAATTTAGAAAAGTTGAAAGACAAAAATTGTAAATAACCCAAAACTCCTTGTACCACAAAATTTGTAAATAAGGACCAAATTGAATAGTTGAAGAAATATTAAGGAATAAATCATAATTTTATCAAAAAAGTCAACAGTGATTCAAGAATGGAACTGTAGAGTATGAAGAGCAAAATGTTCATTCCTTAATTTGGATAATTATCAATTATTAAGGTGTAATAATTAAGGGTTCTTTGGTGTTGAAAGATGATTGGTTGGAATAATTTATGATTATTTTATTATTAGATATTTTTATTAATTAATTAATGGTTAAGTGATTAGAAAAGATAATAAAGAGATCACTTTCATCCTTTCCATCATCTCACTCCACTATCCATGAAAGAAAACAAGTATTATTTTTTTTAAAATTTGATCAATTTCTTGAAATTGAGAGAGAAATCCTTAAAATTACATCAAATTTTTTAGTAGAATCAAGCCTCAATTGATCTAGTGAACTTTTATTACAGGATAGAAGATTGTATTTTCATGTCGGAGGAGAGAGAAAAATGAAACTAAGGTTTAAAATCAAGAGAACAAGGTATGAATATCAAGGTTTTATCATATTTTCAATTTTAATCTTGCTAGAAAGGTATAGAAATTATGTTAAAGTAAAGATTTCACATGGAAAGTTTTATGTTTTTAGCATGTTATTGAAGAAAGAAATTGAGAAAGTGAATCAAGTGATAAGGAGAAAGGAAAAACAAGTGATTTGAGGTTGGTGATAGGTAAGTACCCTTGAATTCTCTTGTTATCAAGGACTAAATTGTGAACTTTGTGAAATTTATAACTGTGATAAGAGAAGTGAAGTGCCTATAAAAAAGACATGTGAAATAAGATATTATTATGCTTTCTTTAATTAAAGTTTTGTGTGATAGTGAACTTGAATGAAAGGTGAAATTACAATGATGTTATAATAATTATTGAATTTTCATAATGTTAAGAACTAAATTGTAATATATTTAGAAATGACTATAGGTATTAAAAATGTTTAAATGAATCATTCAAGTGAAGTGTTACATGGAAGAGAATTAATTAAACTGATTAAGTAATGAATATTGAATTTCGTGGTAAACAGGAAAAAATTGAAAAGTACATGAAAGTTTTATGTGTTATTATTTGATAAGTGAAAGTGATGTAGAGAGTATGAAATATATTATGTATTATGCACCAAGGATTTAGTGAATAAAAATCTCGTGATTATTGTAATTAAAATTACAATTATTCTTTAAATCGTAAAAATAAGGACTATGAAGAGTGCAAAAGTGTAGTTAAATTTTGAAAATTTTGAAATATCACATTCATGTATAGATAATGTAAATCTATTGATATTCGAGTGCACACATGGACTATTATTGAAATTTTTGGACATAGCTGGCAAGTCATAAGAATCCCAATGCTCCCGTGTTAATTGTGATATTCGTGATATTGCACTCTGATGTCATTTTGTTCTGTTGATGCACTTTGGTACCCATGTTTCCAACACTTATGTACTCAGTATATCGTGTCATGTTCCATGTATCCACCTTTTTCAACGTGTCTAGTATTGGCTAAAAAGCCGTGGTAAGTGATTTTCTGGTAATAATTCTTGCTAGATCGTGAAATGATAAAATAGTGAATCAAAGTATTAGTCAATTTTGTAAATATTGAATAACCTCTTGATTAATATGATATATTCCTGATATTTTAATAGGAATATTGTTCATATTAAATAAATTAAAGGAAAATTTTGAATTCATGGGTACTTACTAAGCTATATTATACTTTAACGCGTTGTTGTTTAATGCGTAGGTGAAAGATTAAACTGAAGCCTTTGAAAGAAGATTGTCATCAACACATCTCATCACACCATCAAGGATTGGGAGAAAGAGTATGAAATTTAACTCATGGTATAGATTATGGCATGTACATAGGCCTAATTCAAGTATTTATGTCTAGTAATGCGAGTGAAAGTACTTAGAGAAGCTTAAATGTTTTGATGGCCTAGCAAAATCGTTAAATTATGCAATGATCATATGATGAATTATATGATATTTTTAGGTGTTTGATGGTTTAAAATGATTGAAATATGTTTAGGAATGTTTGGTACTGAAATTAGCATGAAATGAAAGTATTTTGGGCATGTTTTAATGTCTTTTACATTGAAGTATCAATACTTGTTGAACTTGTATCAATACAAATAATCTAAAGAGAGAAAAATGAATAGTTACATGGAAGATGTATCGATACTTTGAATAGTAAGTATCGATACAAGTGCCCTATTTTACCCTATTTTTGCTCAATTTGACCGAAAGGGGCCCACACAACCTCTAGTTACATCCAAACCGCAGGAGATGCTTAGAAATAACTCGAGATACCTCAAAAGAGTTTAGAATGATAAGAATCAAGTGTATAAATGGAATGTGAGTTAAATTGACTTTGATCCCAAATGTAGCATCATTTGCTTGGGTTATCAGATTAACCCAGGTAAGGGTGTTACAAGAAGATATCATTCGAGTGAAGTAAGAGTTAGTTGAAGTATTTTTGCATGTTGTTAGTTATTTTTGTTAGAATTACTTAATTTTTCATTTCTTTTGCTGTGATAGTTGTGGATGTCTAGGGTTCTTGAGTTGATCTTGTTTTTTATTGTTATGTAAAGTAGCAAATTATATTTTTGTATTATATCCATTGTTTTACGGGATGTTTTCGTTATTAGATAAAATGTTCTTTGATCGTGGGTGATTGCGATCTAGTACTACATTACCAATTATAAGAGCAGAGCAATCTGAAACAAATTTGGGTATGTTTGGATGGATTTCAAACAAGGTGCAATTCTATGGGAATACATTTAGGGATCCAATTTTTTTCTTAAAACGGTTTGAGGAAGTGTTCAATACAATCGTACATGTAGAGTTACCAAGTGATTTGATTAAATTGTTTTTTTATTACTTTTGCATTAGCTTTGTAACACCCTATACCCAGCTTGGTTGCCAAGCCCAGATACGAGATCCCACACTACCGTCTCAACCCATGTTCATCGAATAAGAAGCTCGTTTCAAGCAAACAGGTCATCTTTCGTTAACTCGTATAAGTTTTAATTCGTTCAAGTAGTTTAATTAACATTGTTATATGCAATTCATTCGTTAATCGGTCATACATTCAGCAAGAATCATGCATAAGGACTAATTAGCAAAATTTCGTGAAAATGTTTGCAGGTATCGATGCTGATAATCAGGTACCGATATTTCCCTTGAGTGGTATCGATACCACTTGGAAAAACAATACCAAATGAACATAATGTCTCTCGATTAAAAACCCAACTATCGAAAAATATCGGTACCACCAAACAAAGTATCGATATTCCTTCCCCGAGTATCGATACTCAAGAAAAGGTATAGATACCAAATCTCTATTCTATTTCTTATACGTCTTATTTCACAAAGGTATTGATTTTCAAAGCCCAATCTCAATACCTCTACTACTGAAGTTAAAAATATAGCATAGAAAAGAAAATAATTCATCTCGAGTAACTTTTAAGTAACATGCATCAAGTACTTTAAGTATTTCATCATTCAACGACTAAATTTAACAGTCTAAAATGTCAAATTATCCAGACAAGATTCGTCATGCAAACATCAATATTTAAAATTCCTAACATAAAAATAACACGAAATTCTTATAGGCAAATCAAAATGTTTAAAGATCAATAACCCAAAAATAGTTCTACCACATTGCCTAATTTCCCTAATGCGAATATAAGTAATAAAGCACCTACGATAAAAGACCAGACTTCCTTGGATCACTCCCTTGGAAACCACACCACCCACACCGTGACGTCTCTACTATGCACAGGTTAAAATGAGTGGGTGAGCTTTAACAAGCTCAATGAATGCAAGAATTTTCACAACGCAAACATGTTATCATGCAACACAACCAACCAGTTTTTCACAAGTATCTCATTCTTAAGTCTAGCATTATATAGTATTTAATCATGCATCGTCTAAAAGGTCATTCTCATAACACATACATATTCACTCAAGCATAGAATAGAATCCACATAGTTACAAAAAATATGATAAAATGGGATAAGATGGCACTTGTGTTATGAAACATATAGTGAGCTCTATTATCACACATCGGATACACGAATCTCATTTACACCACATAGACTCATAGAGTCAACTGTCCCAAAGTAAAGTGTTTAACTAACACTCTCTTTATTTCCCCTCACATGTCCCATTGTATGGAGCTTAGCTCTCATTCCCTTATCCCTCCAAACATGTCCCAAGGCCTTAACGCCCAAAACCACTAAACATATAGGTGAGTACTCACAATCTTATGGCATGCCAACTATATCCAATGATTTCCAGATCACAAGGCCAAAGTATCCAAAATGACACATATTACTTATCGATTATCCATGCACTAGCTCTCTACATTAGCATCTTTTGCAAAACAATAACATAGATATATAGCATATACAATCACATGAAATTCATGTACATTTTTGCACTTTACACAATAGTCACTATATTCACTTACCACTTTTCATGCACATCATATAACATCAAAATCACAAGATAACTATGGGTTTCAAGGAAACTTACACTCAGAACATAGAGTAGGGGTTTAGGCTACATCTAAATTCGCAAATAACATATGACTCGTGTTTACGAGTAGTAATTTCATACACTCACCACTTTATGCTTTTGTTGAAAGCTCAACTAACGCTTCTATAGCTCGTAGCAAGCTATAGCGAATCCAAAATTTTGCACACAAAAATATCATGTAATAACCACAATCAAATAACAACCAAGAATTCACTCAAACCAACTAAAACACAAGCTTTAAGCTAAGTTTCCATGTAACTTAAACTATTAGCATAACAACTTTAAATTCTAATATCTTAGTTTATGCTTAATCTTTTTGCCTAAAATCAGTTTCGTTCATCAAATTATTCATCTACGCCTAATTTGCAACCTTCAAACTAGGCAAATCAACTCAGTTCATGTTATCAACATTTTTCGACATCTTTTAGGCAATTTTCACATAATGCATTAAAACATGAGAAATCATTAACAAAACTTCAAGATAAGTTTAAAAACCTTCAAATCATACTAAAACGAGTTGAAAAAAATTTTGAAACCATGTTTTTGTGCAAAACCCCAAAATCCACCATTAATGCCTCATTTTTTGGCTTTTATGCAAAACATGCAATTTGATGGCTAATAATTCAGTTTTAGAGTCTAAATAACATTAAAAACTAATGTATTCATAAATGATTACCTTTGTTGAAAGAATGAATGAGTTTCGACGTAAATTTGAAAAACCCACGTTTGAAGAAAATGGTAAAATCTCATAGAGTTTTGGGTGTTTTTCTTGGGGATTTTTTATGGTAAATGACATAGTATTGATAGGAATTCAAGATATTTTGGTTTGAGAATCGAAAATCAAAAAAAAATAAAAAAGGGAATGGCAAGGGGCGGCAAGCACAATGAAAGGAAAAAATATATATGAAAAACATGTTGATGGGGGAGAAATAGGTTCAATTTTATAAAATGTTAAAACTGTAACATAAATGCCTACTATTTTAACTTTTTTACAAATTATTCCTTTCTCAAAATTAAGAGTTTCTAGAACACTTTTTCAAAAATTAATTTAACAGTTAAGATGCCATAGTCGAAAACATTGTTGAGTACCAACCTTATGAAATTTCAAGCTCGTTTAGGCCAAAATTCCTAAAATACCCCTAAAACCCCTAAGCCTTTTTTGAGGGTGTTAAAAGCTGAGGCCACTATAGAGTGGTTGGACATGTTCCCACCGGATACTATTCAGACTTGGGATGAGTTTTTGTAATTATTTTTGTGAAGGCGTATCCCGATGACTGAGATTTTAACTACATATGATAGTTTATTTGAGTTTCAACATTCTAAAAAAGAAACTTTCGGCCAAGCTTTGGATCGATTTAAGATAATTATTTGAGGTTTAGTTGGAAATATTATGGAATTTGAGGTGTAGTTACAATACTTTTATGAAGGGTTGGACATTCTAAGTAAATCAAAACTATATTTAACGACAAGAGGTAGTATTTGGTGCCAAAACCCACATGGGATAATTATGATATTGGAAAATATAAGTAGCAATGACTCAACTTTGGGCCATGTTCATATATCTAAAAATGGAATGCATTCCTCATATAGGGAGGAAATATCTAGGCTACATTTTGAACCTTGCCATTATTTTGGACAAGCTGAGGAGAATGGAGAGTTTTGTATTAATTTTTTACCAGTAAAAATGGAGAGTGTCGAGAAAGGAGAGCAATAGGAGTTCCAGTTGGAATGTCCATCCGACCATGAAAGTGATTTACCCTTTAAACATGAGACTAAAGAATTTTGCTTGAATGGTGAAAATTTTTTTAATTAGGTATTTGGATTTAGTGAATAACCAAAATATGGAAATAAATGATGAAGAGGATGTCGAGGGTGAACCAAATTTTGAGTATGAGGCAGAGTGCGAGATGGCACATGTTAATCAATTAGATTGGTGGAGGCATTGCAAGGACCCATTAGGACTTTTAGAAAAGGCTTTAGAGAAAATGATTTTTTTATTGTCAAATAACCCATGTTGGAACTAAAACATTTATCAAAAAATCTCAAATATACATATTTTGGTGGTAATAATACGTTACAAGTGATCATAGCGATAGCTTTGGTCCTCGAAAAGGAAGAGGCATTGTTAGTAGTGCTAAAGAAACACAAAAAAGTCGTTTAGTGGATAATTGGGGATATTAAAGGTATCGATTCTTCCATTTGTTAACATAAGATATTACTTGAAGAATGGAAGAAACTTGTAGTGGATGCCCAATGTCGCCTCAATCCAACTATGAAGGAAGTTGTGAAAAAAGAGCTAACAAAATGGTTGGATACCGTAATTATTTATGTCATATTTGATAGTGAATAGGTGTCAATGTGTACCAAAGAAAGAAGACATGTTGGTTGTCACAAAAAAGAAGAATGAGTTGATTCCTACAAGAATTGTGAAGGATGAAGAGTGTGCATTGACTATAGAAAGTTGAATGATGCAACTTGGAAAGACCATTTTCCATTACCCTTCATTAACCAAATGTTGGATAAGGTGGCTGGGAAGAATTCTACAGTTTCTTGGATGGTTATTTCGGATGTCATTAGATTCCTATTCACCCAGACGATTAAGAAAAGATGACTTTTACTTGTTCGTTTGATACGTACGCGTTCCATCGGATGCCTTTTGGTTCATGTAATGCCCTTGCTACTTTTATGTGTTGCATGACCTTAATATTTATAGATATGGTTGAGAAAGGTATGGATGCGTTTATGTATAATTTTTTTTGTCTACGGGGATTAAATTGTCGAATACCCTACTAATTTAGAGTGGGTGTTGGAATGATGTGAAGAAACCAACCTTGTTTTAAATTGGGAGAAATTTCATTTTATGGTCAATGAGGGCATTGTGTTGCGACATCATATCTCTGAGAAGTCATGTTCAAATTGTAGTTTTAGAATATCCACAAGCACTTATGAAGTGGAAGGAATGGTTGTTAAGAAACTATTTTCAAAAAATTGTGTTTTAACTAGCAATTCCTTTAAACAACATGGAGTAGGCTATGAATTCATCTTACCTTCATTACATTGTAATTTTTTTTATTGTAGAACAATTTCATATTCTTAATGAAATACAGCTGCTACTTTTGTAAAATAAAATAAAACTTTACTTAGACCAATTTAATGCTTATTTGGTTACAAGGTAAATGGACAAAGTCCACATATATAGAAAAAATAAATTTCATAACTAAAGTTTTATCAATTATGTATTTTAAATTCACAACAAAGTAGACAATTTTTTAACAAACTGAACGTATCTTGCTTCTCCATTCCTTGTTGATAGCTTTATCATACTATTTCTTAAATTTTTTTTGGTTCCAACTTTTTATTTCTATTTGTCTTTTTCATCTAATACTATAGATATATTGTTTCTCCTACATTTTTTATCTAATTTTATATATCACATTTGAACAAATCATAAAAACGGGGTTAGGTTCTCCTAATTTTCTCAATATTATCACTAAAAGGTAACATTGTACAATAATTCTTAACATGTAGTCATATTCTTACGAGTGTATAGAATGTGTCAATAGTAAATACATAAATTGCATGAATCCATCCCTACAATCAATTTGAAAGAATTAATTTTTTGAAATGTATTTTAAAAAAATATGCATTTGAGAGTGACATAAATTATTTTTATATTTAATTACTATTATTTTATGGAATTAATATTATTAACTTAAAATAATTGTAGGTCTCAAAATAAAGATGGTCAAGGAAGAGGAAATATATTGAACTTTTATTCAAATTCGTGAATTCCTTTTCATGATATTTTACCCCAAATGTTGAAATTGTTACTTGAATTGTCTATATTGTTACATTGTTCATGATATTTTCCTCAGCTACAGCTTCAATTAATATAATAGTTTTACAAATTTTGCAATGTAAAACTGAACTTAATTAATAATTAATAAAATCAATAAAATATACTTTCAAAAAAATAAAATATATACAAATTTGTTATAAAATAAAAAAACAAAGAAAGTAAAAGGAACAAAAGCTAGAAGAGCAAAAAGAAGAGTATGAATTTTATTCGTCATAGGTATTTACAATACTTCTCCAAATCCTATATAAGAAGTATATATGATCTAAAATTGGTATTATAACTTTTCGAATTCTCTCAAATTGGTACTTATGTGTTATTTTTGTCCCCGATTAGTATCCGAACTTCTTTCTCGTCCACTATATTGGTATCTGAGCCTAACGGCATTAATTTTTTCTGACATGACAGCATTGCCCATTCGCGCACAACCATGTGTCACCATCTTTGGTTGCAACCTAGACCCCTTTATTATTTTTCCTTTAAAAAATAATAAAACCTTTTTCTCTTTCATCCAAAACAAATCACGATTCCATTCCTTTTTTTCCGTTTCTTCTGCTTTCTATATTCCCCTCTTATTCTTCTTCTCCCTATTCCTATTTTTCTAACCCTAGTCATTGTCGCCATCCATGGCCTTCTCTGGTCGATCCGGCCATCAAACCCTTCTCTCTTTCTTGTTTTCTCAAATCTTATCTTGTATTTCCAAGAAAATCCCTTTAAAGCCAAAAAAAATCAAAGCTTGATTCTTAAGCTTTTGAAATTATACTCTCCGCCTACTGATGAAAGGCTAAAGAGCCTTCTGATGACGCTTAGAGTGAGTTGAGGAGCCAATGGAAGCAATAGCAGCGCCGCTACCAAGGCAACAATAGAGAATCAGTTTTCTTAGAGCCTAGTACAAGTTCTTCAGGTCATGGAGTAAAGGGTCAACAAATTCAAGGGAGGAATTCCCTCTGTTGTTCATTAGATCCATAAGATTTTTAGGGTTTTCTAAATTCTTGTATTTTATTTTTTCTGAGTTATTACTCTCCTTCTAGACTGTAAATTTTTTATTTTCAAATAATTTTAGTTTCTTGTAAATTTTTAGGTTCTTGCTCTTATTTGGGGTTCTTGCAACCATTTTAGGTTGTTAATTTTTTTTTTAGTTGAAATAATATATGATTGAAAATGTTAGGTTCTTTTTTTGTTACTAAGATTGAATTTGAGAATATATTGGGTTTTTTTTCTGAAGATTTTCGGTTCTTTATTGTTTGTTATTTGTTTTTGAATGTGCTAGGTTCGTTGTTTGTTATTTGTTTTTTGAAGATGTTGGGTTCTTTGTTTTGAAGATTCTACGTATAAAAATTTTTTGAGCACTTACTTTTCTTCCTTTAAAAAATGTGTTATGAACAGATAGAAAATGAAACAGATGGTGAAAGGAAAAAAAAAAGAAAAAACGAAAGAAATAGAAGTGAGGTAGAAGACGAAGAGGTCAAGTAAAAAAATAAACAGATGGTGAAAGGAAAAACCAAAAAATATAATCATTTTTAAAGGAAAAATAATTAAAAAATAATTTTTCAAAGAAAATTAGGGGGAAAATAATTAAAGGGGTCTGATTTGCAACCTAATAGGGTGACATGTAGGAGCGCGTGAGCGGCCAGCGCTACAATGTCATCAAAAACTTAATGTCGTTAAGCTCAGGTACCAATATAGTGGACGAAAAAAAAGTTCAGGTACCAATCTGGGACAAAAAAATCATAAGTACCAATCTAGAAGAAGTGGACAAATTTGAGTACCAATTTTATATTTAACCCTATAAAGTTTTACTCCTAATGAACCTTAAAGTCCTACATTACAACAAATTTCTTATCCTAATGGACATCTATTTTATAAAAATAAAATATTTATAACATTCTCTCTTGGATGTATATCAATAGGTAATATGCCTCGTTAAAACCTTACTAAGATAAAAACTCTATGGGAAAAAAATTCTTAGTGAAGAAAAAAGAGCACACACATCTATAATTCACATAATATGCTACCTTATTAAAAACCTTACAAAGAAAACCTAATGGGACAAAACCTCGGTTAAGGGAAAAAGAGTACAACATGTATTTACTCCCCTTCATGATAACATCGCATGATATATTAGATTCTATGTATTTCAATCTTGAATACTAACTTTTCAAATGATCATTTAAACAGATTTGTTAAACGTTTAAATAATCTTCTTCTAAAAGTCACAAGCATGGAAGAATTTTGAGGAAGTATTAATCTCTTCAGGAGTTCTAACAATAACCATAGTGAACATTGATTATGATCATTTCCTAAAAATAAAAATGTTCAAACCATTTCAATCAATATAAATATTTACTCAAATTTATTGAACAGTTTCCAAGAAAATTTTATATGTAATCTATCATTTTAAATCCTTCAAGGATTTTAATATAAACTTCACTCAATGATTTATATAAAGGTTGTAACAACAACCATTAGATGCATGAATTGTTAGACTAATAAGATATTTAATGGTTATTGCATCCACCACAAAATAATATTATATCTTTTCATAATCAATTTCAAAATTTTAGAGAAAACCTTCATTTTTCTTATCTTTTTTTTGCAAGACTATCAAGTTGTAACCCCACTGACTTTATTCCTTTAGATGTTTAGACTACTAATCTAGAAACTTCCCAATTTGAAAGTAAATTTAATTCTAATTGAATTATGCATTTCTATTTTGGCAAATCTATTTTATATCTATTATTATCGACAAATTTATTTAAGATTATCATTTCCTTTTATTATTTCCTTTTATTATTTCAATAATGATATTGCATGTAAAATCTTTGTTAATAATTTTTTATTAGGTTCCATATTTTCTTGTAGTGACATAATTTTTTGAAATCTCTTTATTTTCTTTATTTTCATCTTCAGGTACTTCAATCTCTTCTACAGTTTTAATGGTTATTTATGTTTTGGGTCTCTTTTGGAGTAGTTATCCTGATTATATGATCGTCTAGATTCATTATTATCTTTTATGCGAATTTTTATCTTTGGAATCGATCGATCTACCGTACTTCAGGCATACATTAATTTCATTTATTCTAACATGTTACCCTATTGGGATTTCAAAACATCAGTTGGTATATGACACTTGGTTTTTCTCATTAGATCCAAAAATGCTTCTTGTAGTTAACTTGCCATAAAGTGAATTATATTTTCAATTTCTGGTTTAAATTACTTTTTTATGAGGATGATAATTTATTCCAAGTAGATTACTAATTCAGTTGTTATTTTTTCTTCTAATGTTGAGAAAGCTATCAAATCAAAATTGTAATCACCAAATCATGTCATAATTGAATCTCCAAATTGTTAAAACTATCTAATAATAAAAGAATACTTATATATAAATCAATTTTATCTTCTTTACTAGCACAACTCTTTTTGCTTCTCTAGCACACTTAGGGCTTTTACTTTTTCTTTTAAGTTTTAACGTGGTTTTTGCAACAGCGGTTGGGATTCTTCACACTTATAGATCGAGTAGACTTGGGGTAGGAGTTGAATATGGAGAATGATAAGGCAAATCTGTCCTTGGAGGGGCGCCACCAAGGGTGATTGATTTCAGTTTAGTGAGGTATTTTTTAACGGTGAGTATAGTGCACTTTTCGATAATTAAGAGCACCATGGTAATTGTTTGGTACCCAGTTAGAGGAGTTTAGATCTCAATTATCGGGAAAAAAGATTCTTATTTGAACTTTCCATAAGATGGTTCTGGAGAGGGTTATAAGTAGAACAGCTTGGACTTTTAATAATCACTTTTTCGTGTTTCATTGGTTGGAGAAAGGGGAAGATCCAATGAAGGTTTCGTTAAAGTTCGTTACTTTCTAGGTCTAGGTTCATGAGTTACCTATGAGTCTATTCTCGAAACCGTTTGCATGACAGTTAAGGGATTTTATAGGGAAGTTTATAGATTACGATTTGAAGAGTTTGAGTAAGGGGGTACAGGCTTTCCTTAGGATCAGGGTTTTGTTGGATGTGAAAAAACCTATAAAAGGAAAAAAAAGAATGTGTTTGTATCTAGGAATAGTACTTATGTCAGTTTTAAATACGAGAAGCTAACACTGTTCTACTTATATTGTGGACGATTGGGACATAGCGATTCTTTCTATCAAAAGAGGATGTCGAGAAAAAAGGAGGCTGTTGAATTGGGTTGGGACTTGTCTCTTACAGCTTAGTCTAGAAGGGCAACTACAATGAGTAGTGTTTGGCTAGTGGAGAATAGTGACGAAAGGGATTTTGGTAGTATGAGTAGGCAACGAGATCTAGGGGTTGGTTTTGGAGTCGATGATCGAATGGGGTTAGTGATAAGATGGATCTTATACTGGGTGTCAACTTGGAAGGAGGTGGCAGTAATAGCTTAGGGGTTAGCGGGTGAGAGGAGCATTCTTATGAGAAATTTATGATGGAACATGATGGGGAGGAAATGCCTATTGAAAATGGATAGGGTAAGAAAAGACATCATAAGGAGATCAAGGATTGCAATTCGACTGGAAAAGAGAACTCATTAGTGCTAAGGGAGGAAAGACTGATGGGGAAAACCCATTTTTTATCAGTGGCTGCTAGGAGGCAAGTCGATCGGGCATAATAAACTTTTAAGTTCGAATGTTTGTGGCTTGGGATAGCTGCAAATTATTAGACGTCTCAAGAATAAGTTGAGGTGAATTTAGCCCTAAATTTTGTTTCTGATTGAAAAAAAATTTAGTGCTAAGAGTATGGAGCGTATATGAAGGAAATATGGGTTCATGCATGGTATCGTTGTGGATGCTATTGGTTTGTAAGGGGGCTATTGTTAGGATGGAGGAAGGGGTTAGCAGTATCTTTAAGAAGTTTCTCGAGGTCTCATATTAGCGTAGAAGTGGAGGAGGATGACGGGAGGATGGTTTCGCGTTTCATAGGTTTCAATGGTTCCCTAGTGGAGCAAGCTAGGAAGGATTCGCGAAATTTATTGAGGCAATTGAACCGGGAAAGTAATATGCCATGGTTAGTTCTGGATGATTTCAATGAGATTTATTATTCTTTTGAAAAAAAGGGGAGGGCGTCTAAAGGAGGAACGGCAAGTGAATGCTTTTAGGGAAGTGTTGGATAATTGTGATTTGGGCGATTTAGGCCTTGTTGGCCAATGGTTCATGTAGGAAAGAGGTTGGTTGCCAAAAAATAAGATAAAGGAATGATTAAATAGAAGTAGCTAACCCAAGATGGTCGGATGTTTTTTCAGAATATTCAATGAACCATTTACAGCATAGTTTTTCAGATCATTGCCCGATGCTTGTTGATACGGGAAATGATAGGAGGGCCCGACCAATGCTAAATGGACATTACTTTCATTTTGACGCCAATTGGATTCTGAAGGATAGGTTCGAGGATCATCTGAAGAGTTGGTGGGCAATGAACCATAAAGAGATTCCAGTGAAGCTTGGGGATTTAGGGGTGGAGCTAAGTAGTTAGGCTAAAAAGGTTCGACTACATCAAAATTGTAGGAGAGGGGGTCTAACTGCTAGACTAAATGAGCTAATTGATAAATATCTTAGCGATGAGGTCTTGGTAGAAATCATTGATGTTAAGTTAGCCCTAAATTTGGAAGCCGATATGGAGGAATTATTTTGGGAGCAATTGGCTAGGGCTAATTGGTTACGTCTGGGCGATCGTAATACATCATTTTTCCATATTTTTGCTCTTGTTAGAAAGAGAATAAACATTGTTAAAGGGTTAGAAGATGGAAATAATGGTTGGATAAGCGAACAAAATGGGATGATACAAGTGGCAACGAATTATTTAAAGATTTTTTCCTCAAAGCCAGTAAGAAACTGTGATCAGCTGCTTCTGGGAATTCCAGTGTGCATTAAAGAGAATCAAAATGAGGAGTTGATGGTTGAATTTAAAAGGGAGTAGGTGCTAGAGGCAATTAAGGCTATGGCCCCTTTAAAAGCATCTGGTAGTGATGGTTTCCCAGCACTTTTCTTTCAGATGTACTAGTATGTGGTTGGAAGAAAGGTAGAGAAGTTTTGTTTGGAGATGCTTAACGGGATACGAGATTTTGAAGAGATCAATTGCACGAACATTATGCTTATTCCAAAAGTGGGTTCACCGAAGAATATGAACCATTTCAGACCCATCATCCTTTGTAATGTCATTTATAAGGTAATTTCGAAGGTGATTGTTAAGAGATTTTGCAGATAATTGTATTGATGAATCTAAAGGATCTTTTGTGTCTTGACGAAAAATTGCGGACAACATGTTTGTAGCATATGATTCTACATTCCTTGAACAAAAATAAAAGAGGTCAGTTGGATCTTTCACTTTGAAACTTGATTTAAGCAAAGCTTATGGCAGGGCGGATTAGGGTTTTTTGGAAAGAGTGATGGGATCTCTAGGTTTCTGTGAAGCATGGATTTCGCTCGTCATACGATGCGTCTCTAGTGTGTCGTATTCTATAAATTTAAATAGGGAGAAAGAGGAGCAATTTCGAACATCTATGGGCTTGAGACAAGGGAACCCCCTTAACCCTTATCTATTTTTAATTGATGCTGAAAGTTTCTCGATGTTACTACATATAGCTAAAGAGGAAGGAATACATAATAGGGCAAGGATAGGTCGAGGTAGGCTAGAAGTTAGTCACCTTTTCTTTCTTGATGATAGTATATTGTTCGGGGAGGCCGCGGTAGAAGGACCACACACTATGAAGTCGATAATTTTTTAATATGAAGAGATTTCATGTCAATAAGCCAATTTTGATAAATCTCTTGTATACTTTAGTGGTAATATGAGTGATGGTGTGAAAGAGCATGTAGGAAGAATTTTGGGGGTGAGAATGTAAAATAATCCAGAGAGGTACCTCGGTTTGCCGACGGTGGTGGGAAGAAGAAAGAAGCATGCTTGTGTGGATTTAAAAAAGAAATTTATTAGGAAAATGAAGAGTTGGAGTGTGTGATGGTTATTAATGAGGAGAAAAGAAGTTTTTATTAAGTCCATTTTGCAAACCATCCCTATTTATGCATTGCAATGTTTTTTGTTTCCTATTTCTTCGTGTCGCGAGCTAGAGAATATGATGTGTAAGTTTTGGTGGCGAAATTCAAAATCTGGTAAGGGTATACATTGGTGTAGATTGAGTGTTTTATGTGCTCCAAAGGCACAGGGAGGGCTAGGTTTTAGAGATCTTGTTAAATTTAATTTGGCTGTCCTTGCGAAGCAAGGGTGGAAATTAATAACGCAGCCTAATAGTTTGTTTACGCGTGTTATGAAAGCTAAGTATTTCCCCCGAAGGGATTTTATGAGTGCGCGTTTGGGAGCTTTCCCTTTGTATACCTGGGGGAGTATGTTGGGAGCCCATGGGCTGCTCGCGGAAGGATTAGGATGGCGGATCGGGAATTGATAGGATGTGAACCTCTGGAATGACGTGTGGATGCCAAGTCATGGAAATGGTAGAGTTTAGTTCTAAAGTATTGACATTAGGCATACTACTATTTCATAGTTAATTCAAAAGGACCCATTTACCTGAAAGCAGGATGTGATTAGGGATTTATTTAGAGATGACCAGGTGCAGAAAATTCAATTGATCCCTCTAGTAAATAGTGGAGAAGGGATGGAGTAATATGAAAGGGGATAGTACAAGGGTATATTTTGCGCCCAGTGGTTACAAATGGCTTTGTACAGAGGGAAGGAATATACAGAGGGAAATAATACAGAACAACCACAGGAGCTATCTAATACTTACACACGGTTGTGAGGCCTAAATATTCCTAATAAAATACGTATACACATCTGGAAAATAATCAATGAGTCTATGCCAATGGTGGGTGCTGAAATCACAAAAGCTTGTTGTCAATACACTTTGTCCAGTTTGTCAAGTAGAGAAGGAGTCAGTGGCTCACTTGTTCCGTGATTGTGACTTTTTGAAGCAAGTGCTAGAGGGAATAGGGGTGGTGTCCTCAACAAGCAACATAGATCAAAATTGGAAGCAACGGTTAGTAGAAAAGGTATTGAATAATAGCATAACAGGTTTTAGATTACTCGCTATTTCTTATTGGGCTCTATGGTATAATCGTAACAAAATATATCATGAGGAGATTAGGGAGTAGGTTCATGAGGTAATAGGATTTATAAATGCTTACATGCTTGAAATTGAGCAATTAAGTGGGTTATCTAAATCTGGGCATATACCAAAGCATATTATTTGGGAGCCACCAGAAGGGGACATTATTAAGTTCAACTTTGATGCTTCTTTTAACCAGTAGTCACGGTCATCACATTCGGGTACAGTAGTACGAAATAGGGAGGGTCTTACTGTAACATCCCAAAATAAGGCCCAGAAGTTTTAAGGGTATTTTAGAAATTTTAGCCTTAGAGTGTTCGAAATTTTTACGACATGGTTTGTCGATAATGTTTTCGATTATGGTTTTTAAAAAAATCAAATCAATTTTTGTAAAAGTGTTTTGGAAACCTTTAATTTTAGAAAAAAAAAACTGATTTGAAATAAAGTCAAAATTGTGAGCATTTATGTTGCAGTTTTACCAGGTTTTAAAATTCAACCTAAAAACCCCCATTTATAGTTTTGTTTTCACGTTAGTCTCACTCTCCTCTCATACTTGCACCGTCCATAGTTCCCTTAACTCTCCCAATCGATTTTGAATTCCAAATCCCAGTTCCTTTTTTATTTCTGTCATCTTTTAAGTTATAAATCTCCATAGAAGTTAAGAAAAACACCCAAAATCATCTCCATTGTCAAGCTTGTAAGTTTTTCGGGTTTTCAATCAAACGCTTGATTTTTCGTCATCTAAGGTAATGATTCAACTCCTAAATAGTTTTAAATGTTATTTAGTCTTTAAAACTAAGTTTTTAGCCATTAATGTAACAACTTGTTTTCAGTGAAATCGGAACAGTGGTTTTAGGACCACAAATCTGAACTTAAAAAATTTATTTTATTATTATTTTATGGTCTACAGCATGATAGTATTATCGTATAAAATTTCGTTAAGAAATTTTACCATTTACATGCTCAATTTCAGAAAAAGACTAAATTGCGTAAAGTGCAAAAGTTGTGTTCTAATAGCTAAAGGTGTCTAATAGCTATAGAACTTTAAAGTGGAGGTCCTTATATGGTAATTAGACCATTAAATGTGATAGTGGATGTACATGGCTTGGCATTAGTGTAATTTTTAAAGTTAATTAAGGTTAATTTTGTAAATAAGTAATAAATGATAAAACAAATAAAACAAAATAATATCATCTTCCATTGTTATCTTTCTTTAACCGAATAGCCAAGAAAAAGAAGCTATTTTTGCTCTTTAGGGTTTGGCAAGCTTGTTTCCATCAATTAGGTATGTGTTTTGTCTTGTTTTTTATAATTTATATGTTTTCGGGATCGTTGTAGCTTAATCTAACTAGCCTGGGGACTAATTTGTGAAACTGTTAAAGTATTTGAGTTTTTCCATTGATGAACATGTTAGGGTTTTGAAGTTTAATGGTAGAAAATGAATGGTTGTTGTTAGATTAGCAACTTCTGTAAAGGAATTTTTGATGAAATTATCAATTAGGGATTAAATTGAAAAATATGATAAATTGTGCGGTAAAATTATGAATTTTTGAAATATATGGGTTGCTATAAATATGTTTATAATTCGGCTAGGCTTGGGTAAGGATAAAATTGAATTAATTTCATTTTTCGAGCCTAGGGACTAAATTATAAATAATTAAAAATATATGGGAAAATGGTAATTTTGTCAAAAATGTGTGTCGGACTAAATTGAATATGAATTATATTGAATTGTGTTAAATTCATTCGTATAGATCCGGTTAAACCTCGTACGGAGTTAGATCGGGGCAAAGGAAAAATATTGAATTAGTTGCCTTCGTATCTACGTACACTCGTCTAGGTAAGTTCGTGTAATTAAATTGTATAATTATATGTTTTATTTGAATTAGATGTATGTTATTTGCATTATCATCATATATGATTATCGATCGCATATCTGATGACGTACGATGATTACTGAGCCCCGTTTGAACCTTAGGAATTTGTATGATACAAATGACATGCCATTAGGGTTAACGATTTCAGCTCTTATGAGCTTACCAATACTCAGCTCTTATGAGCTTACCATTATTCAGCTTGGAGGAGCTCACCATTTACAGCTCGTATGAGCATACATGTGCATGAATTGATGGACTACAGTTTAGTACACCTCGTGTGTACTACCCGCATATCCAACGATATTCTAAATGGTTCAACGGGCAAAGTTCTGTTATGAGTTTATATGAGTTCGATACGAACTAGTACAGGTATTTACATGAATTACATGGAAATGATTTGTATATGATATATGGATACATGGTATAGATGATACATGTATATGGAATTTGAATAGTTGTTGAACTCATACAAGATTCTCGGTCATTATATGAATTACATGGCTAACATGGTTGATGAATATGTGCCAGGCTTTTGGCAAAATTGAGTTGAGATATGCTTTGGTTTACTTACCTTAAATGTGATTAAAATGGTAAGTTAAATTCTCTATTATATAAACTTACTAAGCTTAAATGCTTACTCTGTATTATTTTCCGTGTTTTATAGTGATTTAGAAGCTCGTTCGGTTTGGAAGCTTGCCGGCATACTATTCATCGGCTCTTTTGGTACATTCGATTGTTTAATTTCAGTTATAATGGCATGTATAGGTTAATTTGGCCAATGATTGCATATAAGTGTTTTGTTGAGATTGGTCAATTATTTGCCTTGTGTTTGGTACATTTTGATGTATATATATATGTGGTATCAAATTTTATGTGTGTTTGATATGGTAGAGTGATGGAAAGTAAAATGTGGTTTGAATATGCATATAAGATATGTTATATACCTTGGTGTGATTTAGTGCTTTGTTATGGAAAATTTATAGGTATAGTGATGTTAGTTAGAATGGTATATTTGGTACCATTTAGAAATATTGATATGTTTTGGTAAGTAAGTTAAGTGACATGAAATGATGCAAAATGATTTACCTTGTGAATTGGTATTTTAGGTACCAAATAGTTGAGCTTGATAAGTGACCTACATGATAGGTTTTGGGTACAATTATGCATATATGTATTTGGTCATTTAGGTAAGTTTGGATACATAGTTGACATGTTTTTAAGTTGTCATTTGATGTGCCTAAAGGCATATTGGTTGTATGTGATTTTAGTACATGTTTAAAGCTTGTTTTTGCTTGTTTTGGATGCTTGATTATAGCTAGCATATATGTGCATTTTTTGGAGTAGGATGATGTCATTTTTGGGTGAAAATGTGGCTTGGAAAATAGCCTATTTTCATCAACACGAGCAGAGACATGGGCATGTGTCTGACACACGGCTGTGTGTCCCCTGTATCTTTTAAAGAATGCAAGTCAGTATGCTCACACGACCTAGCACGTAGGCGTGTGGATTGTCCGTGTAACCCAAGTCAGTGAGTTACACAAGCACGGACACGGGCTAGGACACGGCCATGTGTCTCTATTTCGAATGCCTACACGGTCTAAGATACGGGTTTGCCTCTTGGCCATGTGAGTCGCACAGCCTGGCCACACAACCGTGTAACCCCTGCAGTTTTGAAAATTTTATAAGTTTCTGAATAATTCTCTAAATTTACGGTTTAGTCCCAATTTGTTTCTAAGGTGTATTTTGCGCCTCGAGGGCTCGCATTAGGAACAATATGCATGCTTATGATTAGTTTCTGACATGAATGCTATATGTTATGAAATGTTTGAATTTTCTGTCCGTTTAAATTGTAAACTTCGGTAATACTTCGTAACACTGTTCTAGCGACGGATTCGGGTTAAGGATGTTATAATTAAAACGCATGTTTTGAATAAAAGCTGAAAATTGGCTCGTTAGTGGTGGACTTTGAGATTTCGGGTAAAAATATGGTTTCAAAGTGTTTTTCAATTATTTTTTTATAATTAAGAGGTTTCCAAACTTACTTTGAAGTTTCGTTAAAGATTTCTTGAGTTTCAATAAATTTTTGGAAAATAGTCGTAAAACATGTCGAAAAAGTCGATACTGTGAATTAAGTATTTTATTGTAATTTAAAGGTTGGAAATTAGTCATATGTAAATTATAAGATGAACTGATTATAAGATGAACTGAATTGGTTTTAGGCAAAAATATTTAGTATAGACAAAGATATTTGAGTTTTAAGTTGGCTATATTAAAGATTTTGGTTACATGAGAGCTTATTTAAGCTTATGTTTTTGATTGCTTGTGGTGAGTTCTTAGTTGATTACTGAATGCATTGTTGTGTTGAAGTTTCGGATTCGATAGGACCTTCTACGAGTAAAGATAAAGCCAAGGAAAAAGCTAGTTGGAGCTTTTGGCTTTTTGACGAAAACGTAATTGGTGAGTGTTTAGAATAATTGCTTGTAGACATGATTCAATGCGTTATTTAGGAATTTAGTAGTAGCCTAAACCATTACTCTAAATTTTGAGTGTAAGTTTTCTTATACATATGCTATCTTGTGAACAATGTGCTTGTGTGTTTGTGAATATGTGAATTTAGATGAGATGCTATAACATGTGATATGTGGTTATGATAACCATTGTGAAAGTGCAAATGTTTACATGTTATGTATATGTTAAATGTTAGTAACAGTGTTGTGCTAAAGATGCAAATATGCAGTGATAGTGCACAGATAATCGGTAAGTGATATGTGTTTGATTTTAGATATTTTGGCCTTGTGATTTTGAAACTGTTGGATATAGTTGGCATGCCATAGGATTATGAGTACTCACCTATATGTACAGTGATTTTGGGCGTTGAGGCCTTGGGACATGTTAAAGGGATAAGGGAATGTGAGCTAAGCTTCATTCAACGGGACATGTGAGGGGAAATAAGGAGAGTGTTAGCTTTATGTTTCACTTTTGGGACATGTTCGACTCTATGAGTCTATGTGGTGTGTTGGAGATCCGTGCATCCAATGAGTGATGATAGGGCTCACTTTTATGTTTCATAGCTCAAGTGTCAAATTATCTCAAATTATGAATATGTGTGTATTGTGATATGTGTGTATATGATATGTAACCATTATGCAAATTATTTATAAACATATTTTTTTAAGTATTGTGATATATGCTTGAATGTTATGTGATTGTATGAATACTATGATACATGCTTAAATGTTATGTGATAATATATGCAATGTGAGATATGCTGAAAAGTGAATATGATTACCATGTAAATGAACAAGTAATAATGCACAAGTAAGTATACTATGACACTAGAGTTGGAACTGCTGAGGTTGTGTAATATGGTTGTATCATTAATGCTTGATGAATTGTTTGTATAGTAGTTGTTCTAGACATTCACTGAGCTTGTTAAGCTCGCCCACTCCTTTCTTAAAACCCTTGTAGAGTTTTTGAGTGTCGGTGTGAGTGGTGTGGTTCCGAGGGGTGATCCAAGCAAGTCAATTTCTGTGATTTTGTAGGTGTTATTGTTATTTGTTTATGTTTTGGAAATAAAGAAATGTGGTAAACTTTTATTGGTATTTACCATGATGTTTTAAATGCTTCCATAGATTATTTGTTCCTAAGTTTATGAGATTCATTTCGTATTACGTTGGTTATTGCTTGGACTTACTTTCGATGTTTGAAACTATTACTACGGCCATTTTGACGCTTATTTGATTATGATATGATAGCATGACGATTTGGTACATGTTGGAATGACTTATATGCTTATGTATGTTGTATTTTTTTGGTCTGAAGTAGAGGTATCGATATTCGTGTTACAAAAATGATACATCTTTGATTTGAAATGTGCAAGAAGTCAGAATCATATTTTCGTATCAATACCCTATCACGAGTATCGATACTCGGGGTAGAAATATCAATACTTTGGCAGAGGTATTGATAATTTTCAAGGTTTGGATTTTTAAGTGAAAAATAGTAAGCAGTTTTGGTACCGATTTTCTAAGTGATATCGATACCACTTGAGAGAATTATCAATACCTACGTGAATTGTCTTGGAAATTTTGCTAAGTGGTTTACTACATGTTTAATTATTAACACAATTTTATTTAAAGTATGTTTGGCATGTTTTAATGATGGTTGATATATGTCTGAATAAAAAATTATAAGATCACTAATAAAGTGGATGATTTCTTAATAATGTAACAATTTACTGTGAGTATGACATGAGATGGTGATGTGTCATCCTGATATTCGGGCTTGGCAACCAGGCCAGGCATAAGGTGTTACACTGGTTATGGCATTGTGTACTTACCCATGGGAGAACACTATGGATCCGAAAACGGCAGAGGCGAGAGCAAGCTTGAATGTAGTCTCCTTTGCGGAAGAGTTGGGGTTTTGGGATATGTGTGTCAAGGGGGATGCTCTGACCATCATCCAAAAATTGAAATCTAGTGAAGAGGACAGATCTAGCATCAGTAACCTTATTTCAGAAATGAAAGGGAAAAGCACTAAGTTCAGGGTTCTCTATTTTAGGTTCGTACCTTAAGAACCAAGCGCGGCGGCTCATGCAATGGCGATGGAGGGCCGGAAACACAATCGTCCTATCTATTGGATTGAGGAGGTCCCGAGGGATGTGGAAAGGATCGATTCTACAAGGAAGAGGGGGATTGGAGGAAGAGACCATTTTTGAAGGCTAAGTCCAAATTTGAAGGTGAAGGGTGTTCGATGAACTCAAAGCTAGTTGAAGGGTTTTCTAGTTTGTTGGTATCAGAATATGCTATTTTTCTCTAGATTATCTTGACGATCTACTGGTCCTAAGAAGGGTTGGGTGAAGGTTCTAGAGAGGATGTCTTAGATCTGAGAGGTTTTATTTGTTTTTGTTTTTGTTGTTTTTCATGTTTTTCTAATGGTTTGTGTTGGCTTCCTTTTGTGTTTAATGTTTTGTTTTTTACTTGTCTTGTTTCTGGTGTCGGTTAGTGTGGTCTAATTGTTTTGAAACCCCTCAGACGTTGTTTAGGGATCCAATGGTTGGGTTACACGCGTGGCTGATTGTAACTGTTTTATTCTCCAAGTATTTATGGCATCAGTGGTTTTTACTCAAAAAAAAAAGAATACTTATATAACCAATATATACTCCCAACTTCCTTTGAATACCCATTTTTTTGCAATATGGTGAAACAACTTGAACATATACTACACATTCAAAAATTTTAAAATTAGAAATATTTGACTTTGATCAAAAGCAATTGTAATAGGAGTATTTATCATAACTTATTGGCATTATGTATACAAGTGTTGATGCATGTAAAATATCATATCTTTATACGTATACAAAATAAATTTTGTTCTTAAAAGTAATGGTTTAGTTGTTAACTAGAGGCATTTAGTAATTTATTTATACTAAAGCCATTTTATACATATAAACAACAGACTTTGCGATAATTATTCGAATGGACATGTAATAAGCATTAAATGTTTGAGATATAATCTAACCAACATAGCATGAATTGTCTCAACTGCATAATCTGAAAGTTTTGCTCTTAAGTTAATCATTTAAAAAATAATCTCGCAAACTACAAGTTACGAGTTGGTAACTCACATGTGATTATCTTGTAGATGCATCTACCAAATTATATCAAAACATCCACTTGTTAGATAAACGAGTCAATATTCATTTAAAAAATCCAATAGATTCAATCTCAACTTTTGTTAGTAAGATTCCAAATAAATAATTCTCTTTTCAGAACAAGCAGCAGATTAGAATTTTTTTAGAATGAAGAATCTTTATGTTCTTTAATAAATATCCATGTAAATGCTCATTTTTATATCATTATTGATCGATACGGTCTAACTAATCATGCCAAGTAATTAATATTTTTGGATTAGTAAACTTCTAGCTTACTTGTACATGTGATTTAATTATACTACTACAGAGAGTATAAACTAGAGAAAAGTAGGTAATTTTTCAAAAGAAAATCCACTCATATAATAGATGTAACAAATAGAAAATAATCTTCTCATTTTTTTTAGACTCAAATCTTGGTTCCATGCTTTAGGAAAGGGTGGTTTGAAACTTTTTCACAACTAAATCTTCATGAGATTAAAACTTCTAAATTAAGATCAGTTTCGATAGCATAACTTATGTACTCCATAACAAATAGATAGCTCTAAATAAAATGTAACAAAAAAATAGTACAATGCAAACAAATATACTAACATTATATGATAAAGGATGATACAGATGAATGTAGAAGCGAATCGTAAAGTTTGTTCAAGTTGCAGATGTATCCTAGATCTCTAGACGAATGTAAATTGAAACGAGAAACAACAAAAATAGATTAGCTGTCACAAAGGAGAGTCAAACGAAAATAAAACAAAAGAAAGATGAACCTGTTGGTAAAGAGTCCAAAAGAAAACGAATTAGGGTTTCTTGGATGGAAAGAAATTGTTCTTAGACCTCAAGAAAATGCCCTAACTAGATTTTTGATGTGTTTCTTGATGGAACAAGATGGGAGAATGTCTTTCTTGAAGCAACTTTAACCTAGAACGAAAATCAATAAAATCAGCAAGCTAAAACAGCAAGAACTAACTTAAATAAGCAAGAAACGATAAATTAATGATAGAACAGAGAAAATGACGTCCTAAGAAGCCCTAGAAATATTAAGAATCCACAACTCTTTTCAATGACTCTAATTCCCCCTCCAAGAAAAATATCTTGACAAGAAAAAGCTTGAAGATGATTCCCACAACCTGAAATATTGTTAAAATAGCTTTTAAAAGAAACTCAAGAGCAATTCTTAAAGAAAAACTCAAAAAGAATTATTATTAACTCAGAAAAACATAAATTAATTGTATATGTATAAGGGTGAATGTTCCTGCTACTTATAGGCCCCTAAAATAAATTTTCCTAACCCTAATGGAATAACTAACATGGCAACTCATCAAATAAATAATAATAATTTTTAAGTGTGGACTTTTAATGGGAATTCAGCCAAAGGAATTGAATGGGCTCTTTGGGTTGAATTCTTACATGATGGTCCACTTATTAAAATAAAATTGGACCTATAGTTTAAATATTTTACAATTTGGGCCACTTTGATAATTTGGCCTGATATTCAATTAAATTACTTTTCAAAGTTCAGGATGGGCTTAATGGGCCATTTTTTCAAGAACTTGGTATTGCGATATGTTTGCTCTCGAAATTAGCTCGTTCAAGCTTGTACATGAAATCCAATGTGCCTTGGCTGCAAGGTTCGGTTTCTTGAACCAAGATTTCCAAGATTTGAAATCTTGATTTTCTTGATTCTTGAAATTGTCTGAAACAACAAAATTGGACCAAGATTCGGTTTCTTGATTTTCTTGAAAACAAGAAAGTGATCATGATTTTCTTTTTGGTCCCGTGCGCAGCTAGAGCCTTGGTAACGAAGTCTTGGATGGTCATGTTCAATCTTGCTTGGATTTGCTTAGTTTTCGACCTCGTTATTGGCCTTGAGGAAATTTGAGCCCATCACGTTCATGAGCCTGATTTTGGGCCTTGCGACTCGTATCATTATATCAAAGAAAACACCAAAATAATAAATTCGAATGTAATTATAAATGTTGATCAGAAAAACTCTTGAATGCCATCTTGAAGCAACCAAATATAGAATATTAGCCTCCCTACAATAAAATCAAAGTAAAAAAAAAAACACATAAATTTCTTGCAAATAAAATTTATCAATTGACAAAATGCACACAAACAATTTTTTTTTTTTACATAGATATATGTACAAAATTAAGTAAATGATATAAGCATACCATAAATGTACGATTAGAAGCCAAAACATAGGGTGTAACTATTAATCTAAACTGCAATATTGAATTTAACTTATAAATCTTCACTAATGTAATTATTACTAGTAAATATTCAACAATCAAGTGATTAGTGTCACAATTAATAAAAGTATGCAATTCCAAAAAAAAAAAAAGTTGTCCTAAACAAATATATACCATTCTAGAGGATATGACTATAAAATTACATACAAATATCAAAATCAAATTATAGAATTAAAGTTTAGTAATGAATAACAATAATAATAAATTATAGCAACCAATTCGTAAATATAGATGGTAGAAATCTGAAAAATTAGCATACTAACATTATAATGATCACCGTTATAAAAACAACGCCCCATTGTTGGTAATATCTCAAAAACATATGATAAAATAAAACTATAATGTCAAAAAGCATATTCCTTTAATAATATTATACCCAAAGGTGAAATACTATATCTTAATCTATTAGATAAAACATCAAATCGTGAAATGCACAGCCCCATGTAATTTTATAATCTAAATCTAGTAGAGATTGCATAAGTTTTAAGAAAAATAATTCTCTCCAAATATTGATTTTAAAAAGCAAAAATTGATAAAATAAATTAATTAACGCATACCGCATCTGCTTATAGTGATTTATTATTGTACATGATGATCACAGAACATTTATACCAAAATTAATATCACCATTTCAAATCAAAATAATAAAAATTCATAAGATTCACTAACACATTAAACATTAATTTAATACATATAAAAGGATTGTACACAAATAACCGTGAGATGCATGGGTAAGAAAGTAGTCTTGTACGACCATAACTGATTTGCTCTTTAGTAGAGTCCTTTAATGTGCTCAAAGCCAAGCCTTCGTTACTTATCTGGGTAACTTATGAAAAAACAAACTTTATACACTATACATAAGGGAGAATTTTTAAAACTATTATGACATTCCTGCTTACATGAAAGTAAATATGCAAAACCAATGAAAATGAGAATAATAATAATAATAATAATAATAATAATAAACACACCAGAGAAATGTAAGATATATCATACATAATGTCCAGCTTATAGGAAATATATATATATTACATGCAAAAAAGAGAGATAAGAATGAATACGGTATGCTTTCCTGTTTCTAATAGCAGTAATATTATTTCATACACCAGATACTAGGCTGCACAAAATAATGGAGAAATCATTATTTTGGAGAGAACAAATCCACCCTTGATGATGATATCTCAGTTTGTTTCATTCATGGAGTACAGTAGCATGCCTTGTCAATGAAGACAAACTATTGTGCCCCAAGCCAAGTATAACCGAGGAAGAAAACCTCACGTTCAATGCGCTTCAGTTTGACATTGCTCCTTCATCTGAGTAAATTTAGTACTTTCACTTCCATAAATTAGCATCACAGAAATTTTTACATATATATATATTTTTACCAGGGTAGTGGCATTGCAAGGATCCTCCATGCTTCCAGTAGCATCTACTTATCAGTTTCCCAAATACAATCTGCTTGGCTCGTCCTTAGATCTGAAAGAAGACCAAAAAAGTGTGTCAGCTGAGCAAATGGTGAATGCAGAAAACAGGCAGAGATAGAAGGATAAACAACATCAGATTTCAGCTTGCATTTTGACCAATAAAAACTCCATTGACTGTAAGTGTTTAACAGGAATGCTCAAATGAGGCACAAATATAACTCTTTGAATGACGGGGATGTGTTGAAGACTGAAGAAGAAACCAATAGGTAAAGAAGATCTAAAAGAAAGTTTATGGCTGTAGAGGCTTTTCACGTTCAACGATTTAAAGCAGTTAAATTTTTTAGAAAATAAAACAAATGATAAAGTAGTAGAGAATAAAGCAGCAACTGTTCAAAAAGAAAACGAGAATCTGCCCCTTCTTGAGTTTCTGTCATAAGCATTTACATTTAAAAAACTCAAAGAAGTTTCTTAAGCAGCGAAGACAAAGTCGATTTCTAATATTAAAAGCTATGAAATACCTTCAGAAGTCCATAGATGAAAATAGTCAACAGAATCTTATGCATAAGCAGGGGAATTTGATGCAGGATACAAAATAGATTACCTTAAGAAGCAATCACCTGTGAAATGTTTAGGTAGAATGTTGTAGGAGCTTTAATGCGAAATGATGTGGAAAACAGATTATGTAGGACCACTTGCATTTTCCATTTCCATCTGCTTCATCCACAATGACCACTTAACAGCCTCTAAGAACTTATCATTCTTTCTTAATGCAGTGATCAGATTGCTGTAAGTTATCCTATCAGGCTCTATCCCATTTCCTCGCATTTCCTTGATCAAACCTACAGCATCCTCGACCATTCCAGCGATTCCATACGCCTTAATCAATGTGTTATAACTGCACAAATCAGGTCCTAGTCCACATTCTTTCAGTTCTGTCAGCACAGCAGCAACTTCATCAATCCATCTTCGTTCCCCATAAATATTGATCATAATGTTGTAAGTATAGTGGTCGGAAGCACAATTTGATTCCTTCATCCTCTGCAATACACTTCGAAATTTCTCCATTTCGCCTTCTTTCCCATATGCATCCAACATGCAATTATAGGCTTCAAGGGAAACTGAAAAACCATTGAATTGCATTTCTCGAATGGTTGATGACATATTCTTGAAGTCCTTATTTTGACCATAAGCAGATATAATAGTATTGTAAGAGATTACATCTACCAAACCTCCAGTTTTTGCCATCCAGAATAGTTTCTTGACCTTCCTGAAAAGTTTGGCTTTACCATAAACATCAAGCATGACATTGAAGGTTATAGTATTAGGAGCAAAACCATGGTGAAGCATTCGATTAAAAATCTTGGAAAGCTCATCGACTGGCAAAGCACGTGCACAACAGTTAATGACACAGTTATACATTTCCTGATCCCAGGTAATACCGCTCTTCAAAATTCTATAGTAAAGATTCGTTAATTTTTCCTGCATGTTGCACTTTTGATATATCCGAAGCATGTCACGAAACAGATAAATGTCTGGGACAATGTCTTTCTGCTTCTCCATCATTTGTAGAACGCTGCAGGCATCTTTTAAAGATCCAGCTTTAACATACATTCTTACAACAATGCTAAAGCCAATCATGTCCAAGGCAACCCCTGAAGATTTTAACTTCAAATAGAGTTTTTCTGCTTCATTGAAGTGACCCATGACACTGTAAATGTCAATCATTGTACACATTATATGCAAATTTGGCTTATTTTCAGAGTTAGGTATTTGAGAAAATATCTTAACCGCGTTATCAAGATCATCCAACTCCTTGCAAGAGCAAATTAATAAATGATACAGGTTATCTTCAAAAACTGGATCCTTCCACCTTTTGCTCCCCAACACTTTAATTGCATCATTCACTAATCCACTTTTCACATAAGCCATGACTAGAATGGAACAAGAAGTTGGGTCTTCTAAAACATGTTGATAGAAAGACCCAGTTATAACAAGAGGAACTTTATAGATCCTCCCAGTCTTCTCATATGCTTGCAAAACAGTACCTAGGATTGAAGAATGTTGGCACCTCATCTTGAGCATATCATCAAGTGTTCTAATGGCACCCTCTTCATCCCCATGCTTTGCCTGCAAAGTTAGAAGCGTGTACAAGTTAGATGAGTTAGGCTTGAATCCGAGCTGTTTCATAGCCCTGTAATACCATCCTGCCTCTTTATAATTGCCAGTTCGCCCCCAGCCCTCAATCATGGAACGGTAAGTTGTACCATCAGGTTCTAATCCAACTTGCCGGATGCTCAGGAATACTAGTTGAGCTGCATCCATATTTGATGCTCTTCCATACCCTGTGATCAGTGTATTGTATGCAACAATATTTGGAGAAAAGCCTGCTTCTTGCATTGAAACCAATACCTGCTCAGCCTCCTCTAACTTCCCACTTTGACTATAAGCATTAAGCATCACCAACCAATTCTCAAGATTCAATGCGACTTTATCTTCTCTCATAAAGCTGATAACCTCTTCCGCTTTGTCATACAAACTCAACCGTGTATAAATTGTGATCATTGCAGAGTATGCAGACTGACATACAATGCCAGAACTCCTCATTTGTGAAAGTGCAAACTCTGCGTCCCTAACATTCCAACCCTTCTGGTAAAGTCCCATAAGCATCCCATAAGTGGCAACATTAGGCTGAACCCCATGTTCCAGCATCATTCTAAACCACTTAGCACCCATTTCAACAATCCCCCTTTTAGAACAGGCGTATATGATTGTATTGAAAACCTGAAAATCAAGCTCACAGCCGGAATCGCATTTTGCTTGCCTAACCAATATTTCAGCAGCGTCCCAATCTTGTCTCCTGCCCAAAACTCGAAGAACCAATCTATAAGCCGTCACATTTCCATCTAATTTCCCATTGCTCCTCATCCACTCAAAAAATCTCAAAGCATTACCATCATTAGACTTCTCAAGTCTTTTCAATATAGAATTACAATGCTCCAAATTCAAGTCAGGCTTTATAGCAGTATAATCAACATCCAACCCGCTATTTCTACACACAAAAAGATCTCCTTTTTCTACTTCGTTACCACTCCTTCTGGAACCAAACCTGAAATCCACATTTCTTGTTATCCCTTTCTTGCGGTTTTGACCTTTTCGGCCCTCAACAAGTTTTGGGTTTTCATTCACTAATTCATTTTTGGAAGAAAAAGGGGTATCTCTATCGACTGGGTTAGGGTCAGGAACGTTGGCGGGTTCGACTCTAATATGTTTGAGCCTAGTCAAAGAAGTGAGCATGGAAGCAGCTCTTGCGACATGAAAACAACTGGTGAATGAAAAACTGGAACATTGATCAGGTAAATGAGATGGGTTAACGTAGAAGCTGAGTTTCTTTGAATCGACAGAGTCCCAAGAAAGGGACAATTTCAAAGAAGCCATAGTTGTTATAATTACTGTTATAGGATTTTGAAGAAAAAATTATGCATCACTTTTGTGGATGAATGGAATTAAAGAAGAAAGCAGTAGAGTACCTTGATGATGGGATAAAGGAGGTTGAAGCAGTGGAGCAAAATAACCGTTTCTGGATTTTCTTGCTTTTTTTCTCTTTTTTTTTTAATTTCCTTTTCTACTTTACAGCCATGAGAAACAAATCGGTTTACATTGCAACAGTAACAAACAGAATAAATAAATAAAAGTTAATTTACTTTTTAAATGGTTTAATTTTTACTAAGCAATAAATTTTTAATTTTTTTAAATAATATGTGAAAATAGTAAGATAGCATTGCATTATATATATAATAATGTATTTGTAGCAAAAATAATAAATTTATTAGTTATTATTTAGTTGGTAATTTAAAATTCTTAAAATTTAAGGATTAAAAGTAATCAGATTAAAGTATAAAAACTAAATCTACAATAGTAAAATTTAGCCCATAAATAAATACAGCTCCGAGGTAATTTTAATTATAAACTATTTGTAAACCGGAAACTAAATCCCTTTTATTAATTTAGCCTCAAAAAGTGAATAAATAAAAATAATAACAACCAACATAGTTTTACTTATTTAAAGTCTAACATCTTCGTCATTTATCAACATTCCTACAATCAAGTAACCCACTAAATTTATGTTTATATTGGAGTTTATGTCACTTTACCTTGTATTACCAAGCATATACTAATTTTTCAAATAAAAAAAAAGGTGGGATAATTTTGTATTTTGATTTTGGTAACAGAAATGGTTACAGTCTAAGTAAACGAAGCAAGACCATTCATATGATGGATGAAGTTGGCAAATCTCTAATATTTTAGTAGGATAAACGACAGTGGCCTGGCTATGCAGCAACTGGGTTGAAATGTTGTTCGCATGAGAAGCCACCCAAGAACCCAAGTCAGCTAGAAAAAGAGTGAAGGTGGTTAAAGAAAGGGCATTGAATTGAACAAATTGAGAGATGGCAAGCCATTGGGCTGTCTCTGCCTTGGGTAGATGAGATCAAAGTCAATTGGTTCCCCCTACCCAAAAGTCCAAAATTAAATAAAGTGGGATATCTTACGTAGTTTCTTTTTTTCGAAAATTTTAATTTATTAAACCCCACAATTTTCACCTTATCCCCACCCATCCCAACAACTACTCTCCACCTTTCAGGTCCAATTAGCCTTCTTTTGGGGTCTGTTGTTCTGAGCCCAAATCTCCGTCCCCCCCCCCGACTCTCTCTCCGTCTTTCTCCTCTCCTGCAAAACCCTAGATCTTTCACCCCTTCAACGTCGTTTTCCGGCCTTCTTCTCGCTCCCAGATCGCTTCTCGTTTGGGCTGACTGGTAAAAATCTCATCACCTTACCTAATTTCTCCGTTTACTGAAATTTTGGCTGTTCCTTTTTCTCTTTGATTTTTCTTTCTTTAATGCTTGATTCGTTGTTTTGAGTTGAGGATTTTGATTTTAAACGCTTCGTGTTTCAATTTTGTGAGAGAATTACGATGATTGCTGGCTTATTGTCCTTGTTAAAAGTTACGGAAGTCGTTGGACTTTTTGTTTTGAATTGAAACCATAGATTCCCTTTCCTTTTTGCTTATGTTATTTAAATATGGCTATTCTCGTTTCATGCATTGATATGGGGTTTTGTTTATTCTTCATTTCCTGGTTTTCATCTGTACAGTTAATGGGTCTTTCTTCTTTGGTTGTTGTTGATCTGGGCAGACTGCAGACATGGGTTTTTGTTCTTTTGACGTTTTATTTTTCCTTCTCTTTTCGTGTTTTTCTCTTTTGCTCTTAATCTGGGCATATTAATAGATGCCTTTGAAGCTGAGTTTGATCTTTGAAATGGAATTGGGTTTCAGTTCGACTGATCTGGGCTTTCCCTTCTTTGTTTATGCTTTTTTTGTTGTTCTTTTTATTATTTTCAAACCCTAGATCTACGTTTTTTTTTTTGGGGGGGGGGGTGGGTGCATTGTAAAATGTAAACCTTTTCAGCCCATTTAAATGTAAATGTCTATTTTAGCCCTGGTGCGTAAAGTGGGCCCATTTAACATGGATCTTATCCAAGTCCTTTGTCCTGTATTGTTAAATTGTTATACTACGACTTGGTCTTATTGTGGACCACTTCAACACGTGGCACAGTTTCAATTATTCCTTGACCCATTAGCCTAATGTTTCTCTTATATTTGGGCTATACTTGTATACGTTGGATATACCCATATTCAATTTTTAAAGTTCTTATTTTTGAAGACACATTTGTTAAAATTAATGTTGCTGATGTAAACTCATTGTTGGATTCTTTCATTCTTTTTCTTTCCAATCAAAGCAGCTCTTAATTATGATCCTGGATTGCCAGCTCCTGGGTGTTTCATTTAGTGGTGAAAACTTTATAGTCCAATGTGTGTACTGTTTTTTCATCAACTATACCATACAGTACGCAGTTCAACTTACTTTCCTTTGGACAAAGAGGACACATCCGTCACCCTTGACACAAATCCGGACTGTTTTTGCAGCTTAATGTTGTAATGCATTAAGTCTTAGGCCACTATGTAACCATGCGTCTCAAAGCTGAGAAGATTCTGTTTTAATAAACTTTATGATGTGTGAAACCGTTGATTGCTTTGACTGAACCTCATTGTTTCCTTTATTCTTACCTTCCGAGTTATGTTAACCTTAATGGTAATTGGGACTACTCTTTTGTTTTTTTATACGTGCATAGTTTGAAGTCCTTTTTAAAATTTTGTTTTGCTCTCAGCTGCGGGTTTTATGTATAGACAGGAATGGCAGAAATTACGGAAGCTACAAATATGGAAACAACCCCGGTGGAGAATAACAATGAGCTGGCTCTCATCACTCCTGAAACACAGCCTAAGCGAAGGAAAAAGAAGTCCATGGTCTGGGAGTACTTCACCATTGAAACTGTGAGTGCTGGATGTAGAAGAGCATGCTGTAACCGTTGCAAACAAAGTTTCGCTTATAGTACTGGTTCCAAGGTAGCAGGGACCAGCCACCTCAAACGTCACATTGCTAAGGGTACCTGTCCGGCACTCCTACATGACCAATATAACAATCAATTGACCCCATATAACCCGAAGACCGGAGGAAGTGAACCACGAAAGCGGCGCTACAGATCTCCCAGTTCACCTTTCATACCATTCGATCAGGACCGTTGCCGCCATGAAATTGCAAGAATGATCATAATGCATGAGTATCCTCTTCACATGGTTGAGCATCCTGGATTCATAGCTTTTGTTCAGAATCTTCAGCCTCGGTTCGACAAAGTCAGTTTCAACACTGTTCAAGGGGATTGCGTTGCAACTTACCTGAGGGAAAAGCAAAGCCTCATGAAGCTTATTGAGGGTATTCCGGGGCGAGTTTGTCTTACACTAGACATGTGGACTTCAAATCAAACACTCGGTTATGTGTTTATAACTGGACACTTCATTGATTTTGAATGGAAGTTGCAAAGTCGGGTTCTCAATGTCATAATGGAACCATATCCCGATTCCGATTCTGCTCTAAGTCATGCTGTTGCTGCCTGCCTGTCAGACTGGAGTTTGGAAGGCAAGTTATTTTCCCTCACCTTCAATCATCCAACAAGTGAAGCTGGGCTGGAAAATCTTAGACCTCTACTCTGTACTAAGAATCCCCTTATTCTTAACGGTCAGTTGTTACTTGGAAATTGCATAGCTCGTACCCTGAGCAGCATGGCAAAGGATGTGCTTGGTGCAGGGCATGAGGTTGTCAAGAAAATCCGTGATAGTGTAAAGTATGTGAAGACTTCAGAATCCCATGATGAAAAGTTTGTTCAAGTTAAAAACCAGCTTCAAGTGCCAAGTGAAAAGAGCCTGATTCTTGATAATCAAACTCAATGGAACACGACATACCAAATGCTTGCAGCTGGTTCTGAACTCAAGGAAGTTTTTAATTGTTTGGATACTTCTGATCCAGATTATAAGCTAGCTCCATCAATAGAAGACTGGAAGGTGGCCGAGACTTTATGCACTTTCTTGAAACCTCTCTTTGATGCGGCCAGCATCCTTACGACTACAACTAACCCTACTGCAATTACATTCTTTCATGAAGCATGGAAAATACATGCAGATTTGGGTCGTTCGATCACTAATGAGGATCCCTTCATCAGCAATATTGCTAAGTCAATGCTAGAAAAAATTGACAAGTACTGGAAGGATTGTAGCTTGATTTTGGCAATTGCTGTAGTCATGGATCCTCGCTTCAAAATGAAGCTTGTTGAGTTCAGTTTCACAAAAATATTTGGTGAAGACGCTCCCACATATATCAAAATTGTTGATGATGGAATTCATGAGCTCTTTCTGGAGTATGTAGCACTTCCACTGCCTTTGACACCAACTTACACAGAAGAAGGCAATGCGGGAAACAATGGAAAGACCGATGAATCCCAACAAGGAAATCTTCTTTCAGACCAGGGACTTACAGATTTCGATGTGTACATTATGGAGACTAGCAGCCAGCAAATGAAATCTGAGCTGGATCAATACTTAGAAGAGTCCTTGTTGCCTCGAGTCCAAGAGTTTGATGTATTAGGCTGGTGGAAGCTCAATAAGATGAAGTATCCAACTCTTTCGAAGATGGCTCGTGACATTTTGTCAATTCCAGTATCAGCTGCTGCTCCGGACTCGGTCTTTGACATCATAATAAAGCAACTGGATGAGTACCGAAGCTCCTTACGACCGGAGACCGTGGAAGCCCTAATCTGTGCCAAGGACTGGCTTCATTATGGATCTGAAGAATCCAATGCACTTGTTAAAATGGAATTTTAGATGTAGCTGTTTTACTTATGGTAGGATGCTGTATTGGACGTTATTTGACTATTAGGGATTTAATTTGTACAATTAAAAAACAATTGTATTTGTATGGATGCATGGACATGAAAACCTTTAATTGCTAGAGTAGTTGTTCCTATTACATGCCTTGTTTTAAGGTTTTACACTTGTTTCTCCTGATTCAGTTGCCTCTGACTTGCCTCACCTGATTCACTTTTCTCATTCATATGTATGAAACTGAAAAGAAGAAATGCTTTATTGCCACCGATTCATGCCAAGCAAATCATCTCGCTCCCTACTTTCTTAATTTCTCCGAAACCGGTTTACATTGTTGGCTTGTGTTGTGTCTCTAGTTTTCCTGTTTGCCTGGTTTAATCTGTCGTTGATTCTTTTATTTCACTGAAGTGGCCAGTGAGGTGGTGGGTGTCCAGAGAATTAAAGCACATAGGCAAAGGAAATTCGTAGTGAAACAGTGAAGATAGAAGAGACCAAGGATGAGTGTTTCATCAAAGATTAGACCAGCAGCCTCTTTAGAGGAACAAGTGCGGAGATTACAACTGTAGGAAAATGAGCAGGAAAACTGTTGCTGAAGGATTCTTTCAACTACTCTGAGGATGAATGTCGTTATTTTCTTTTCTATTATGGTATCATTTTTGTAATCATGCTAAGTGCATGGAAACTTGAAAACCACTCTACGAGTATTGAAAGTTGAAACAAGCATCTGGATACGGAGAAATGGGAATATGAAAATGTACTATTTTTCGGTTCTCCATCAGTTAGGCTACGGCAAGGTGAAAGCAATGTCTCGTCCAGTTGTAATGGGCTAATCCACTTTGCTTGCCGGAGTTATAAGTGTTATCCGGTCTAATGGGCACTTAGGCTGGCAAGCAAAGCAAGCCGCCTGTTTCCTAACGACAGGTTTAGATCAGGCTGTCTTCAGATTCAGATTATTTTAGGCTTGAATTATCTCAGGATAGCGGATAATGAATGTATCGAGATTCATTGGATAAAGTAACTTAAGATATCAGCTCTAATAGCAAGTAGAAACTATTATTCCAATTCTTCATCTTAATACATAAATCAATACATAAAGCTAATGAATGGGTAAAAAATAGGAGGGACTTTATTGAGAAAATCCCCAACCAGAGCAAAATCTACTCTCCGACATGATCCCGTCATGGTAAAAATCTGATACACTACTTTGCTGCAGCTAACTCATAATTCAACTTCAACAACATGGACTTTCGTCCCTTCCTCGGGCAATTTTTCCAAGCTGATCTTTACCAATCCCGACAACGAATCATAGTCGAACTGAACTTCACTGGACCCAACGCTGCACTGTCTTGGCTTGGCTGATGAATAAGCACCAAAGTTGCCACAACCTTTTATTTCCATGCAAACTTTTCCCACCAGTTCATTGCTAGAATTCTCCGCCCTCACACGAAGACCACTGCCTTCACCTCCATATTCAATATCAAGCTCAGATAGTTTGGCACCATCTTTAACTTCATACTTTAAATCCACAATGGCACCACCAGAGTTGTACATGTTGATGAGTCCCAAGGGTGCAAAACTGAATCCAGGAGCCAAATGCTTGATAGGTGTTATTGTGAAGATTTCATGCTCAAGGACCTTGAGGGACACTGGCATGGCAGCATTGTATGGAAGGGTGATAAGTTCACCAGTCTGGTGACAGTAAACTGCAGAGTCACCGGCCCATTCAGGGTCCAATGAGGCCTCTGAAATGAGATGGACATCATGACCTTTTACGTGGCCTGATAAGGAGTCTGTCTTGGTTTGGTGGAAAGTATTCTTCCTTGCCGCGCTGTTCCATGCTGCACCTTGGCAGTTGTAAACAACTAGAACTCCGGTGTACTTATTCATGTTCCATATCTTCAACAAGCTGCAATCAAATAAAAAGAGAAATAAGGAAAGGCCAACAATTCAATCAACAGCCCAACCAACCTTCAGAATCAGATCCTTTAATTTGCAGCCTTAGACCATTTTAACTGCCAAAGCTAGTAGATGTTTCATATCAATAGAAACCAACATCAAAGTTCTTAAATACAAATTGTTCTAATAAACAAGCAGACGGCAGCTTATGTTACATTTAGATGGTTAATTTTCAAAGACTTGTATCTCTATCAAATTCCATTCCAACTGAACAGAGATTAAAAGAGCTGATCTTACCTAACGCCATCACGAGCTGGATCTGTAAACAAGCAGTCGCGTGTGGGGCGTCCAGGCAAACGAGCACGAAGAATGGACCCATCAGGCAACACCAGTTTCTTCAGAAGCTCAAAGTTGTGTCTCCCAGGCGCATCACTGTTACAAACAAAAGCTCAAATATTTAGCCACTGAAAAACCAAATAAATTTTTACTCCTGAAAAGAAATAAAGCAAAAAAAAGGGGCCAGCTAGGCGAGCCCTCCTTAGTCCTTACCTGACATAGACGGGGCCACCGCTAATAGCTCGGGCTGAGGCGTGGTACTCAGCAGCCGGATGAAGTGAGTGGAACATATCCCAATCGGGTTGCATAAATTCCCCAAGGAAAACACTATTGTAGGCCACCGCTGCAATATGGATGGTGTGCGAGACCGGGTCGCGCGGGTAGAAATCATCTGATGCTCTCACCACCGCCGTCTGTTTCGAACTGTTTCAACAAAATTCTAACATCACTATAAAACCCCCAAAAAAGAAAATGCAAGATTCTATTAAAATCAAATGAAATGACTGAACCAAAGGGCGGGGTAATTACCAGTAGAGTGCATCAGTGTTATGGCTCATGCAAGCGATGATCCCATTGTCTGGAAAATTCCTCCCCACCGATGCGTCAAGGGCCTGATGATATTGCCTCGTCAACTCCACCCTGCCACCGAGTTCAGCTCCAAGAGTTTCTAAAATGCACTGCACGTCCACCTTAACTCCATCTATGCCCGCATCCGCCAGATAACTGTGCAATTCGTTGTAAAATTTGTACACATTTTTCGGGTTCACTAAACCCAACCCTTGAACAGCTATCGCATCGGTTTTCCAACCCGGTTCATTATCCACCACTCCCTTAGAAACCATTGGGTACCGGATTCTCGACCCGTATCCTTCCATTTCCTCAACTCCAGGGCGGACTCCACCCCAGTACCCCGTAATTGCATGCCAAACGTACACATACTTTAACCCGTGTTTTTCTTTCGCAATGTTGACGATGTTTTTTATCCCCACAGTTGGATCATCCTTCTTCTGGAATTTCTCGTTTTCTTTTATCCCCGTCAAGCGAAGCAATGGCTGTTGTTTCGTTTCAGCCTGATCGGCCGATGAGGACGCTTTGTCTTCTTCGCGGGCGTCGCCGCCGACAGATTGCCATCCGTCGTCGATGATCACGAACTTCGGTGGGGTCCCGCCGGCAGCTAAAGACTCGATCCCAGCTTCGACCCCTTCTTGAGTAACGTCCTGGTAAAAAGCGTCCCAGGTGCACCACCCGAAATAGTCAACAATCCCAGGTAATTTTTTCTCGTGACGTTGCCGGAACGTTTTGAGATGTAATTTGACGGCCCTGATTGCTTCGGTGATTGTAGTGAAAGGGTCTGTGCCTGCGTGGATATAAACGGAATGCGTAAACGACGACGCTTTGGTGTCGGCGTCGCCGCTCTCTAAACACAGCTCGAGCTGGTCGTTTTGGTTGCCTTGTAGGACGGCTCGAAAGGGGCCTTCAATCAAAGGGAGGAATACGGTATAAACAATCTGATTTTCTTCGGTTGAGTCCAGGTGGGACCCATCTTTGGTTTCCACCAAAAGGAATTGAGTCTCGAGAGGAACGTCTTTGCCTTGATCTCCCATTTTCTGGGCCATCCACCATAACTTGAACCTAAAGCAGGACATGAACCGGACATCGCGTAAAGTCCCGATGGGCACCACATGCCTGCTGTTCTCTTCATCAAAAACCGCACCAAGGAAAACCCCCTCCACCGAACCGGCTGCCGTACCGGAAGTTGCGATCACATTTTCGGGAACTCCGGTCAGGATTGTCCGCTCCTTTACCACTAATTTCCTCTCGGAGATCCTAACCGCCGGTTTAATCGTCATTCCTTCTACTCCTTCTTTCTTCAAAGGTGGCTTTAAATCACCTCTCTGAGAACTCCAACAACAACAAAAGAGCCATTTTCAGAAACTGTAAAATCAAAACATCAAACACTTACAAAGGGAAGAAAAATTCAGAAATGCAAGCTCATAAAATTACCTTAAAAGATAATACCGATAGCGCTGGATTGATAGAAACTCCGGAAACCCCAACGCCTGAAATACCAGAACTTACACGTTTCTGAAAATTTTGCTTGCTTCTAAAGAAGAGTGAAATTCGACGTTGATTAGATTTTGAATGAAGATAAATGGAAGGAAGACTCCTATTTATAGCTAAGAATCGGGAACAGTAACAAGTATTTGACACCATTTTGTTTCCCTTCTCAATCAGTGCCCTTTTTTATATACATAAAAAGTTTCTTCTTCGATTCTATTAGTCCCCAGTTTCTTGTTTGGCTTAATAATGTTCCTTTCGCAAAACCAATCAAACGGCGAGAAATTCCTTTTCTCCAGTTAAGCCGTTAAAAGTAGGGTTGATTAGATTGCCACGTTAGATCTTCGTGGTATCGACCCGAATTCTCTGTTTATTTAAACCCTCACCTTCAACTTCAAGATACTTTTTTTGACTTTTCGTCTTGTTTAGGATAAATATATTTTTTTAATGCGGGATTATTAGTGTCCACGTACGCACTATTTCATGTTTCTCACGCGCCTCAAATGTAAACCAAACGCGTAGCTTCTCGTTTTCAAATTGTCACGTGTCAACCTCATCAACGGCTGTCCTCTTTTAGAAATTTCTTTCTTTATAAATTTTTACAAGCAAGGGACAATTTTTTAATATTTGTCCTTTGACTAAAATTTCACCCCAAAATAAAATATCTTTGCTTTGGCGTCCAGTAAAATATCTCTTAATCATTCATTTATATTTTAAAATATATAATTCACTTTAAAATAAAAATAAAAAATAAACAATCATCGGCAATGAAGGGCAAGCTCCATCAACATAACAAAAGTTCCAACCTCAACATCAAATAGAACATTACGGCACTTTGACAACTAACTTTTTCACAACTCAAATACTACATATCTAGAATGATTGTAAGCAACTATCACGATAAGAAAATTAGACCTGGATAGTCCTAAGTGGTGGAAAAATTGGTAAAAAAATCGAGCATTCACCAAACTGAATAGGACAATAACAAAAGCATTCCTAAAATCATTTGCAAAAGTAAGACTGAAAAACATGCTACAAAGGCAAACAAAAACTTCTAAAGTGAATACCTATTAAATAATGGAAAGCAAACAAAAAAAATGCAAAACTTAAGAAAACATGGGTCCAAACTTACTCATAAAATCATTTATTATTTTAAAATACTCTCAAAACAGAAACAAATTAAGAAGCTGATGAAGGGTCACCCACTTTTTAAGAGAAACTGCTGGTGGCTGGTGGAGTTCAACAACGACAGGCATTATCATCTATTCATTACAACCAGTGAAGACAATAAAAATACCTATATGATAGATCTATAAATTGAACAGAGAGATCACACATGGGATGACTGATGAGAAAAAAGAAAAAGAGGGTTGGTAGGATGAAGAAAAAGACGGGCGAGCAAAACAAAGGAGAAAAAAATTAACTGGTAGAAAAAAAAAAGAAAATTTTTAAGCTTTCTAACTTACTATTTTAAGCCCATTAATTAAATTATATTGGATTTTGTCACATCATGATTTAGGTAAAAATGTTTATGAACCAATTTATAAAAAATTAATATAAAAACAAAGTATAACTTTAGCTAAAATGGTAAAGTAGAGGACTAAATTAAAGGTATTTATACTACTGTATAAAGTTCATTTTAGTCACTCTACTAAAAATTTGTCCAAATTAGTCATTTTACATAAAATATATATTCAAATCATAACATTGTTAAATATGTTGTTAAGATGCTAATAATTTGGACTAAATATATCATACCCAATTGATTTACTCATGATTCAACGCATAAAAAACTCAATCCATGTATCTTTAAACTATCATGTGGTTGAAAAAACATTAAGTTGAGAAGAGTATGACAAAATGTGATATACTTAGATTGCAGTAATCAAGGTAGAGTGCATGGTTTGAGCTGAGATTGTAGACACTTCTTTCGTGGGACAATGACAAGTAGGAAATTGATGAACTTTTCGTAGGTGTTGTTCATGGGATTGGCATGGGAGAGTCACGATAGTTGGGGTTGTTTAATTTTTTTAGCCCCACGATAGTTTAAAGATTCATGGATTTCTTTTTTGGGTATGGTTGAGCTTTTATGGGTTAGGTAAGGTCATGGGTAAATTAATTGAGTATAATATATTTTGTTCTAAGTATTAGCAACTTAACAACAAATTTTAGCGATGTCATGATTTGAATAAACTTTTAATGTATAAGAACTAATTTGGAGAAATTTTTAGTAGAGAGACTACAAAGAACTTTACATAGTAGTATAACAATTTTAACTGTCAGTCCAGTCAGTTACATTTATATCTCTATATTTTAGAAACCAGTCACTTCGATGCTCAAAACAAAATATTTCCCCATTTGGACTTGATATACGACATATTAGTTTTTCAATCTATTTGTTCATTTTCGATTAGACTAAAAATACATTTAGATTATATACTAATGCAAGTTACCTTTCTGTATTATGATTCGACCAAGTAATACTACTTAGTATTAGTTAAATACTAATAACCAGTAAGCCAATATTTGCTTCCATGTTATTTTGTGTGCAAAAATCTTTGAGGACAATATACAAAAAATATTAATGTAAACAATGAATATTTTATTAAACCAATTTATTCGAAAAATACAAATATACAAAACGAATATACTACACTCAAGGCGTTAGATCCAATAATGTGATCTCTTAATTGAGATAAAATAATTATTTCAATATGTTAATTAATACTACTTTAGAGATAGTAAATTGAAAATTAATTAATTTACATCACTAAAAATATTACAAAAATATAAAATTTAACATCACTAAACCATCTACAACAATCAAAAGATGAGATTCGAAGGAGTCATACAGGGTATGAACAGTTAGGACGGTCTTCATCAACGGCTAAACTGTGTACATCAATTAAGCGAAATGTGTTGATCTCATCCCCTTGTGTTGTTGTACTCAATGGTGTTACATAATTATCATTATTGAGAAAGGCACCATAAAGATTTTCATGTCATTATAACTATGCACTCGAACAAATGATGCTAAAACTTCGAAGTTAGCCGTCTAGGGCATGCTGCTCGTCCCATTATTGGCGCTAGGTTTGAAGAACGACTCTATCATCTCAAATCTCGACATGCCATAATTAAATTCAGATTGCTGAGTGGCATATGACGAGAGCGATTAGTACCACATATTTTGATTCGGGAACAATTAGCCCGAAGAAATTGTTCCTGGGATTTTCAATTCGTACCAACTACTTTGTTCGACGACATTTTGTGCCACTACAATGGATCTCGACATTTCCGATTGACAATTGCTAGTTGGTGACGATTGAACTTATGTTGGATGTTGTTTAGGTTCCATGAATGACATTGATCACAATTGATATTTGTCTACATTTAATAATGATGTAGACTAGTTCGGATAAAAATGTTAAAATTTCAGTCCAATTCAATCATATTAAAATATTTTATTTTATTTATTTTATTTTTTATATAAACAATATAATACAACAAAAACACTAAAAATATTAAAATAAATGTTTTCCAACAAATTAAAAATTGTTTTGAATATCTTATTACGTGGATGTCCATCATGATCAAGATAAAGTTTTGATGTACTTTAAATTCTAATAGTTATTAGAATTAGATCTCTACTTCTTTTATACTTCTTATCCCTATAAATATAGATTTTAATGAAGCATTATAATCATCCCTTTGATTAATAAAGTACATTCTCTATTGCTTTCACATTTTCTTTGTTCTTTATTCTCTCCATCTCTCTTTATTTTATAACACGTTATCAGCACGATTCTCAATTTTTTTTCTAAACCCACCTCGTTCTTATTTTTCATTTGATAATCCAATTTTTTTTTGAAACCCATACATCAATTGCTTTCTATCCTTTTCTAATCCCCCGTTGAATTACTTTCATTATTTTTCTAACCTAGCATTCAAATTGGTTGCTTGGCTACCCAAAACTTGACGAAAAAAGAGGGGTTCAAACTTGTGCAGCGATTTGCTTAAAGTTCTCGGGAAGAATCGAATTTAATTTCTCTATCGACTTAAGGTAATCCTAAATTTTATATCACAAATTATTTTATGTTATTTTCTTTTTTTTTCTTAAATACTTTATTATAATTACATTTGACAAATAATATGATTACTATTATTTTCCTAATATTTTTTTTAGTTTTTTTAGTGATTATAATGTCAAATCTTGCCAAACTTGAATTTACCGCCCTAGACATCTCAAACAAAAATTATTTGTCATGGGTGTTAGATGCTGATATTCACCTAGATGATAAAGGTCTAGGGAATACTATAGTAGAAAATAAAGAAGCATCTAACCAAGACAAGGCAAAAGCAATGATTTTCATCTGTCATCATCTACATGAAGGATTAAAAGTGGAATATCTCACTGTGAAAGACCCTCTTGAGTTATGGAAAATTTTGAAAGAAAGATTTGACCATCAGAAAATAGTGATCCTTCTTAAAGCTCATTATAATTGGATGCACTTACAGTTGCAAGATTTTAAGACTATAGGTGAATACAATTCAGAACTTTTCAAAATTAGTTCTCAACATGAAGTATAAAAGAAGTAGAGATCTAAAGGTCGCCCTGAAATGAATGTTGTAGTACACAATAAATATGGAAATAAAAAATATAAAGGTCGCGATCGTGGTCATGGTCGTGATCGAGGACGTACTAGTAACCGCTATCATGGCGTTCATAATAATGGTATTTCTAACCACCAGAAAAAGAATATCAATGAAGGACAAGAAAGAGGTGGTCAAAATAATCCTTCAAAGGTTATTGAAAATTTATGACTGATGTGGTATGAGGGGGCATTGGGCACGTACTTGTCGTACGCCTGAACATTTAGTGAAACTTTATCAAGCATTTATTAAAGGGAAGAAAAATAATATTGAGACAAATTTTATATTCAAAAATGATGAAATAGAGGCAAAAAAGGAGGGCGATGTAATTCATGGCCTTAATGATATAACTCACATTGATGTGACAGGTTTCTTTGAGAATCATTAGAAGAGTTGGTGTTATTTTAGCATTTTATATTATTTTTAAGTATGTTTCGTTTTCTTGCATAAGGAATAAGTTGGTGTTATTATGTTATTTTAAATATGTTCATTTTATTGATTAAAAAAATTTTATTTATTTACTTATTTTGCAAGTTATACATATTCAATAAATATTTGCAACGCTTCTAATGTTATATTTTTTTTGAAGAATATGAATGATCAACACAATTTTGTTGGATCCAAAATCAATGGAGACATATGTCTTGCTGATAGTGCTACAACACATACGATACTCAAAGAGAAAATAATTTTCTCATTTAACAATAAGTGATGCTCATATTAATACAATCTCGGGTAGTTCAAAACTTATTGAAAACTCCGGAAGAGCAATTTTATTATTACCTAAAGGTACAAAATTTGTCATTGATGATGCTTTATTTTCCACTAAGTCTCAAATAAATTTATTGATTTTTAAATATATTCGTATTAATGGATATCATATTGATACTATGAATGAGAAAAATATTGAATATCTCTATATTACAAATGTTGAATGTGGAAAGAAATGTGTTTTGGAAAGACTACCTACTTTTTCATCAGGTTTATATTATACACATATTAGTGCAACTGAGGCACACATTACTACAAACCAGAAAATTGTAGAACCACATACTTTTACTATTTGGCATGACTGGTTAGGCTATCCCGGATCTATTATGATGCGAAAAATAATTGAGAATTCAATTGACCACCCATTAAAGAACCAAAAGATTCTTGAATTCAAAGATTTCTCTTGTGATGCTTGTTTTCAAGGTAAACTAATTATTAGACCGTCACTAGCTAAAGTTGGGATTGAATCTCCTGTATTTTTGGAATGTATTCAATGCGATATATGTGGGCCTATTTATCCACCATGTGGACCATTTAGATATTTTATGGTATTGATAGATGCATCTAGTAGATGGTCATATGTATGTTTAGTATCGACTCGTAATCTGGCATTTGCGAGGCTCTTTGCTCAAATAATTCGATTAAGAGCACAATTTCCAGATTATGCAATAAAAACTATTCATCTTGACAATGCTGGTGAGTTTACATCTCAAGCTTTTAATGATTATTGCATGTCAATTGGGATAAAAGTTGAACATCCTGTAGCTCATGTTCACACATAAAACGATTTAGCTGAATTGTTTATCAAACGCCTCTAACTAATAGCTAGGTCATTACTTATGAGAACAAAGCTCCCTATTGCAGCTTGGGGATATGCTATTTTGCATGCAGCAGCAGTTATGCTCATCATGCCAACAAGTTATAATAAATACTCTCTATTACAATTGGCTTTTGGTCAAGAGCCAAATATTTCCCATCTTAGAATTTTTGGATGTGCAGTATATGTTCCAATTGCTCCACCACAACGAACAAAAATAAGTCCTTAGAGGAGGTTGGGAATATATGTTGGTTATGAATCTCCTTTTATAATTGAGTATATTGAACCATTAACTGGAGATTTATTTACTGCACGATTTATTGATTGTCACTTTAATTAAACAATATTCCCAACATTAGGGGGAGAGAAAATACAACTGATAAAAGAAATTACATGGAATGGATCATCATTATCTCAATTAGATCCCCGTACAAGTCAATGTGAACAAGAAGTTCAAAGGATCATACATTTGTAAAACATCGCCAATCAACTGCTAGATTCATTTACTGGCCTAAAGAGAATTACAAAATCTCACATACCAGCTGAAAATGCTCCAATACGAATTGATATCCCAATAGGGAAAATAGTTAGTGCAAAAGAAAGTAATCCATACCTGAAGCGTGGAAGACCGGTTGGTTCCAAAGATAAAAATCCTCGTAAAAGGAAATGAGCAAATACTCAAGGTCATTATATTATGGAGACAAGTTCCCAAGAAGAGGCCAAAGATATAACTAATTATAATCATAAAACCCCAGAAGGGATTCAGGTACCTGAAAATGATGATAATGAAGAGATCTCGATTAGTTATGTTACTTCAGGGAAAAGATGAAACAAAAAAAATATAGTTGTCGACAATAATTTTGCATATAATGTTGCTATTGAAATAGAAAAAGAAAATGATGATCCTGAGCCTAGATCTATTGATGAATGTAGAAATAGAAAAGATTGACCAAAATGGAAAGATGAAATTCAAGCAGAATTGAATTAACTTTCTAAATGTGAGGTTTTTGGACCTGTAGTCCAAACACCTAAAGGTGTAAAGTCCGTAGGATATAAATGGGTGTGCAAAAATGAAATGAGAAAAAATGAAGTCGTAAGATATAAAGCACAACTTGTAGCACAAGGATTTTCGCAAAAGCCTGACATTGATTATGAAGAGACATATTCTCTTGTGGTGGATGCAATTACGTTTAGATATCTTATTAGTCTGGTAGTACGTGAAAAACTTGACATACATCTAATGGATATTGTTACAGCCTATTTGTATGGCACACTTGATAGTGAAATTTATATGAAAATCCCTGAAGGATTTAAAATCCCTGAAGGATATAGAGTTTCTTGGGATAATTGTTCGATCAGATTAAAGAAAAGTTTATATGAATTAAAACAATCTGGACGTATGTGGTACAATCGTCTTAGTGAATACTTATTACAAGAAAGTTACAAAAACGATCCAATTTCTCCATGTGTCTTTATAAACAGGTTTGGATCAAATTTTGTGATAATTGTTGTTTATGTTGATGATCTAAATATTATTGGAACTCTTGAAGAGCTCCAAAATACAGTAAATTGTTTAAAGAAATAATTTGATATGAAAGATCTTGGAAAAATAAAGTTTTGTCTTGGCTTACAAATCAAACATTTAAAAGATGGAATTCATGTTCATCAATCAACTTATACGGAAAAGATATTAAAGAAATTTTACATGGATAAAGCACACCCATTAAGTACTCTGATGATTGTATGATCGTTAGATGTGAATAAAGATTAATTTCGTTCTTGCGAGGATGGTGAAGAGTTTCTTGGTCCTGAAGTACCATGTTTAAGTGCCATAGGGGCATTGATGTATCTTGCAAACAACACGAGACCTGATATAGCTTTCGCTATAAACTTGTTAGCAAGATTCAGTTTATTCCCCAACACGTAGACATTGGAATAGAATTAAACATGTATTTAGATATCTCAGAGGGACTATTGATATGGGGTTATTTTATTCAAATGATTCAAAATCCCTATTAGTCGGCTATGTTGATGCTGGATACTTATCAGATCTATATAAAGGTCGATCTCAAACAGGATATTTATTTACATGTGGGGATACTACCATATCATGGCGTTCAACAAAGCAAACATTAGCTGCTACTTCTTCAAATCATGCAGAAATAATTACAATGCATGAGGCAAGTCGGGAGTGTGTGTGGCTAAGGTTATTGACCCAACATATCCAGAAGGTATGTAATTTGCCTTTATAGGAAAAGATGCCAACTATCTTATATGAAGATAATGCAGCATGTATAGCTCAATTGAGGGGTGGCTATATCAAAGGTGATAGAACGAAACATATTTCACCAAAATTATTCTTCACCTATGATCTTGAGAAAAGAAGTGATATAAATGTTCAACAAATTCGTTCTGGTGAGAATTTAGCAGATCTTTTTACTAAGGCATTGCTAATTTCAACATTTGAAAGACTACTACACAAGATTGGAATGCGTCGACTCAAAGATGTAATGTAATGTTGCCCTCAGGGAGAGTCTAAAAATAAGTTGTACTCTTTTCCTTTAATCAAGGTTTTGTCCCATTGGGTTTTCCTGGTAATGGTTTTTAATAAGGCAGCTTGTAATAGAAGATTGTGTACTCTTTTTCCTTCATTAGGTTTTTTATCCCACAGGGCTTTTCCTAATAAGATTTTAATGAGGCACATTATCTACTAATGGACATCCAAAGGGGAGTGTTATGAAAATCTTATTAAGTGAATGTCCATCATGATCAAGATAAAGTTTTGATTGATATACTTTAAATTCTAATAGTTATTAGAATTAGATATCTACTTCTTTTATACTCCTTATGCCTATAAATAAAGATTTTAATGAAGCATTGTAATCATCCCTTTGATTAATAAAGTACATTCTCTATTGCTTTCATATTTTCTTTGTTCTTTATTCTCTCCATCTTTCTTTATTTTATAACAAAAATAAATTTAAAAAAAATCTTTATATAGTAGCAAAATTAACAATAAAATAAGAGTTATACAATATCCAAATAATAACAATAAAATAGTAGCAATATAATAATGAAATGACAGCAAAACAATGGGAAAATAGTAGTAAAATAGTGAAAACAACCCTTTTTTTGCAAAGTTGGGCTGAGCCTGGGCCCAAAGAACTTTACCCGAGACAAAACGGACCTTTTTTTTGTCCAAATCCATTTTTTTAGACCTATATATTTACTCGAATCATCCTACTTTTCAATCGGATTTTTGAGTAAAGCATATAAATACTAATAATATTAAAAATATTTAAATATTCCCAATATTGATTTTTTTTTCTTCAATCTTCTTTATCTTCGATTAGCTTTCGATTCACCTTTTCAAAACTAATAAAGTAAAATTTAACTTTTACATATAATAAATTTCATAATAATTTATTAATTAATTTTTGAAATTAGAAATCATTAGCATTATTAAGTTTGGTGGCATTAAATCATAAGGAGATATAATGTCAAATTTATCTCTTAATGTTTATATTTTTTCTTAATTTGACGAGTTTTTTAATTAAATTTGAGCATTAACCTTTTAAAAAAAAGTTAAAATGATGTTTTTATTAATGAAAATACTACTTAAAATGTTAAAATTTTAAATACGGGATCTTGTATGATAATCTATGTGTACTTTATAGTAATTTTATTAGAATTTTTATGATTTTTTATATTTTTAAATTTTAATTTTGGTTTTTTTAATTTTTAATTTTTATAATTTTTGAATTGTTTATTAACGCGACATATAAAATAAATAATGCTATGTTAGCATGATGTGTAAATGATCGCCATGCGAGTTATCACGCCAATAATATTAAAAATTAATATTTTAGTTATTATTTTTATTAAAAAATAATAATTCTTAAAAGAGAGAAGTTAAAGATCAAATTTAACTTAAAAATAATGGTTAAATTGATAAAAAAATTATAATTCTACTTTCCTAAATTTTAGTATATGGAATTAAAAAACAAAGAGTATGATGAATCCAGGTCAAAAGTTCATTGGATGGACCCATGTTTTTGAAAAAATAAAAATGGATTTTCTCTTGTATAGGGACTTGGGTGGGAAAAGAGCCAGCAAATAGGGCAAGTGGGCCGCCCCACTGAAAAAACAAGCTTATCCTTCAACATGTATGTTTGGTTTTATATAGGAAAACAAAATCCAATCAATTATTGCACTCAAATCATTCATCTCTTATCGATAATCTATTCTGTGCCTACTGATCTGAGGATAAAAGAAAAACCTCAACTTTCATTCCACCTCACACTTTTTATTAAAATTTATATTACTTTTTTCCCATTTTCCATTGCACGAGGTCAATTGCTCAAAACTTATGGATCTACTTTTCTGGGGAACTTACCAAATATTTTAACAATAGATTTTTTTTTTAAATTTTAACAAAAAAATCAATAAAAATATTCGATTTAAATTTGTACCAATTAAATTGATAAAATCTTAAATTTTAAAAAAGTTAATAAAAATAAAAATATGGTGGGATATTAATTAACTTAGTAAAACCTATAATTTATCATTCAATTTTTATTATGTACATTTTATTATTTCTATCAATTGTATATTTAAATTAACGTAACAACACCATGATAAACAATTATAATCCCATCTTCCAAGTAAACTTTTAAAAATTAATTTTGTCTATGTAACCCATGAGTAAGCATTGTCTTTGTGTTTCACTGTGCATCCCTAAGATAGGGTTTACCATAAAAGTAGTTTTCAAATAGAGTCTTAATCAAGGACAACACGGATGCTTGATCAATTATTGATTTAAGAGTAGGTCAAATTTCAACTTCACCAGCATTTCAACTAGACTTACCCAAAATCAATGCCACGTAGGATGAGATTTGCATAAACAAATGAAGAATGGGAAGCAGTCTTAATCTAAGGTTTACATCCAACCATCTGTTCTCGGCCCAATTTTTTTCCTTTCCTTTTAATTTTGGATCTAGGCCTAACCTAGCCCAATTAAATTAAACATGCTCAGGCCCACCAATTAAGCCAAGCCCATATCATTTTCAGATAGTAGCTAAGGATGCAAACCCTAGTTTGGTCAACATCATATGTCTGAACATGAAGGAAAGGGGGTCATTCCCTTCAGCCAAACAAAAAAAAGTATAATAAGCAATATAAGTGCAATACAAGAAATTAAAAGAATGAAAAATATATTTGGAGTAACCTTTAAACCAAAAATAGATCAATCAACAAGATAATAGAAAAGTTCAAATTAACCAAAATGAGATTAATAGTTAATAAGATTAATAAAAACCATACTCCTGCAGAAAGTTAAAATAAAAGTCAATGGCAGTAAAAAAACCCCTAAAAATGAGAGAAAGAAAGCAGATACTCCCTTCATTGACCACTAAAGGTTCCCTTTTCGTATTCAATCTTGCATGCATGAATAAGATAGTAGGGAGGCTTTGAAGCCCCAAATATCCTCTCTTCTAAAACCCTATTCTTTTTTTTTCTTTGTTTTCCTTTGCCTTTTTGTAACACCCCTATACCTGATTTAATCATCAAGTCAAGGTATAGAAATGTTATATTTGATGCTAGAACAACCTTGGTCATGTACTATTAAACTGAGCTTTTTACAGAGAGCATTTTGGCATTGTCAGCACATAATACAATTGTACTAAATAAATCTGAATTAATTTTATATTATAAGACTATTTCAGAGGAGAGGTATCGGTACCTCTGTCAATGGTATTGATACCTTGACTTGGGTATCGATTATCAATACTGTTTTGAGTATTGATGTTTGAAAAATTCAAAAAAATACTTTAAGTATCGATACATATTTCAAGGTATCGATACCTCCTCTTAAGTATTGATACTTTTCCCTTACTATCGATACCAAAATGAGGGTCGATGTTCCATTTAAAACCAAAGATTATTTACCAGATTGGTCCATCATATTTTACCTATTTTAGTACCTGTTCAGTTGTCAAATTAAACCAAACCAATTCACATATCAATTATACATCTCAATCCCAAATACTCATAATCTAACATGTTACTCATAAACTTGTAAACCATACCATACATTTAAACAAGTATAAGTTTTACACTTAAGTCCCTCAAAATTTTCAACCTTTAAACATACCTAGGTACATGCCATTTACTAAAATAAAACAGAGAAGAAACTTTACTCATTCCTCAGATTCGTTGATGTGATGAGATGCGTTGCCATTGAGCTTTCAATAACCTTCTTCTTCTAATCGTTATCTACGCGTATAAAACACTCGTTAAGCTATTGCTAGCTTAGTAAGCACAAATAAAGTTCAACTAACATTTTAACTACTATAGAATCTAGATTTATGTATATATATTATCTTTCCATAATTTTAATTCAAAACATAAACACATTAATATCTTTAACTTACCATTCAATTATTACATCTTTTATTCTATTGCTTATTATTTATCAAATCACAATTTGGTCTATTTAATTACACTCCTAACCTGTCCGAAGCCGAATTAGGGTTAAAGAGCATTACTGTACAATCAGAAACATTTCAACTTAATACTATTCAATAATTTAATCATATCATAAACCATTCGTATACATGCATATTGTCCTTAAATCGAGCCTTCGAGGCCCTAAAAATATCTTAGAAGCAAATCAGGACCAATTGGAAATAATTTGAAAAGTTTAAGAAAAAGATGCAAAATTTACAAAATAGGGGTCACACGGCCGTGTGCCTCACACAGCTTAGACACACGTTCGTGTCTCAGGCCATGTAACCTTCGAACTAGGGACATACGGCCGTGTCTCAGCCCGTGTCCTCACCCGTGTAACTGTCTACGTAGGGTTACACGGTCGTGTCACACACCCATGTAACTCATTGACTTGCACCCTAAGGAAATCATCAGATGATACATGGCTGTGTCGCCAGGTCGTGTGCCTCATATGGCTGAGTCATACGCCCGTGTTTCAAGCTGTGTGGACCCAAATTTACCTAAAATCAAGCCATTTCAAAACTATGTCATGCATAAACAATTAGACCAATAATGCACACTTTCAAAGCACCAAAACCCTACCTAAATACACATATATAAGCCATTCCCAAAACCCTAATTCAACAAACCAGAATGCCATTCAAAGGCACCTCAAAAGCATACAAACAACACCTACCTAAACATGTCAATGCTACCACATTTCAAACATCACATCCTAGTTCAAAACTTACCAAAACATGCCACAAACTTGACCAGTATCATACCATTTCAAACATACCATAAAGAGCCATATAAACATGCATAGTAAGGTAACCAAAATGACACAATTTGACAAGGAATCAAGTGGTACCAAACTAAGTTAACTTTCAAAACTTATACATGCCAAAACACCAACAAAACACTCATCAAAATACCATTACAAACCATCCTATACATGCTATTATAACCTTGGCCAAAATGATCAAAAACTACCGAAAAGACTTTTGGATAACGTGATAGCAACAATGCTTAGTAAGTTCGTATAAACTAAAACACAACTTACCATTACCATAATACATAACATAGTAAAAAATACAATTCAACACCAATGCCATAAGCTTAGAAATGCCTATCCAACATCATCAACTCACAAGTTAGTAAGCTTTCTATGATAATATGAAATCAACCATATGTACAACATCATGTAGTTCATATTTCCATTCATAAAGTCATGATTCAATTTCCCGCTGAACCGTCTAGAATTACCTCGAAAACACAGGAAAGCTCACACAAAGTGTACTTGTACATATAACCGTAACATTTCCTTTACATCATTGCTTACACGGGCTGTGAAATGGGCTTGCTCACACGAGCTGTAGGTCAGAATGTAAGCTACATAATACTGCTCACACGAGCTATGAAGAATTCACAACAAATACGGGACCTTAGCCATCGGTAGGAAATTCAAGACCAGCACTCGAAAACATGGAATCCCTAATAACATGTCATTTGTATCCTAAGAATTCCTAAAGTTCAACCGGGACTCGATATTTTTCAATTCATCATAGCATTGATATGTTTATATATCGATCCATTTATATTATAAATAACATAATAACATTCAATTTAAATAACATAAACACGATAAATGTTCATATGAACTTACCTCGACAACTAGGAGCGTAGTAGTTAGATCAAACTAACCCGAAGCTTTCGTTTTTCCTCGATTTAAGTCTGATTGAGGTTTATCTTGATATAAATAAATAATTATATTCAATTAACCTCAAACATTCAATTCAACCTATAATTCATATTTATGTAAAATTACCAATTTGCCCTTAACATTTTAACTTTTTCACAATTTAGTCATCAAGCTTATAACTTAAAATCTAACCATTTTAATCTAAATCCATATTGATATAACATACAATGGACCTTGAAGCAACTCATATTTACCATCATTTCACAATAAAACCCTAGAATTTATACCTTTAACAAATTAGTCCCGAATTCCAAAATTTAACAAAAATCACTTAACAAAACTTGTTTGCTTTTCAACAAAGATTCATAACCTACCATTTAACATAAACACCATTCAATAACATTCATGGAATAATCCTCAACCTTTATCAATTTTACAAATTGACCCCCGAGCTAGCTAGATTAAGCTATAACGAACTCAAAAACATAAAAATCATTAAAAACGGGGCTTGAAAACTCACCATGCACTCAGTACAACACCAAAGTGTGTAAACAGAGAGTCCAATGAAATTATTTAATGGCATGCCATCATATCCCACTTGTTGTTATCTCGTCTACTTGGGCATTCATATTAGAGCCGATTATATTTCACATTTCATGTAATAGCCCGTTTTCAATGGTGTCGAAAACAGTAGTTTCAAAACTTCAATTTCGACGTATGAGTCCGTAAATATTATTTATTTAATATTCACGAGGTCGTTAAAGTGTCTTATTTATTTAATATTTATTATTTATTTCCAATGAGTAGAATTTTATTGAAAAATAGAACAAGAAAGACCACATTTCTATCCCCAATACATTTATAAACACAAGGTTCATCTATATTTTTCTCAAATCTAAAGGTTTTGATCACTTAATCAAACCTTTGATTCGAAGAGTAGGATGATTGCTTAAGTCCATATATGGATCTAAGTAGTTTGCAAGCTTTATGCTTATTTCCTTTAACTATATATCAGGTGGGTTGCATTGTATAGATACTCTCTTGAAGATAGTTGTTCAAGAATGCTATCTTGACATCCATTTGCCAGATCTCATAATCTAGAGCTACCACAATGGATAACAAGATGCGAATTGACTTGAGCATAACAACTATAGAGAAGGTTTCTTCATAATCGATATATTCTTTTTTAGTATAACCTTTTGCTACAAGTCTGGTCTTATAAGTTTCCACTTTTCCATCCATATATTTTTATTCTTGTAAAGCCACTTACACCCTATGGGTTTTGTTCCTTCCAATAAGTCTACAAGTTCCTACACTAAGTTGGAATTTAAAGAATCTATCTCATCTTTCATAACTATTTCCTAAAGTTTGGAATCAACACTCTACATTGCTTCATCATATGAGAGTGGGTCACTATCTTCCTCTTCGGAAGACTCAATATTTAAAACACTTATGCCAGATTGGAAGAACCCAGGCTTGTGAGAGACCCTCCTACTGTGATGAAGCACCCTATGCTGCTGATCGTTTGCAGGTCTACTATTAGGAGTTCGTTTGGAACCATTTCTGTAAGGCTTTGTGTATTTCTCGAAATTTCTTTGAGTGCTTTTTTACTTCTAGTTTTGAAGTCATTCATGTAACTTTCCTCAAGGAATGAAGCATGAGTTGACACTATCACTGTTTGCTTTTTCGGGTTATAAAACAAACCGCCATTTGTTACTTTTAGATATCCACAAACATGCACAATGTTATTCGTGAATCCAACTTCTTCACATCTTTATCCAATACATGGGTTCGGCATCCGCGAATCCTTAAATGTTTTACATTTGTCTTCCTGTCGTACCATAATTCATATAGAGTTTTAGATGCCGTTTTAGTTGGTACATCTTTCAGAATAAACAAGTCATTTGTAATGCATATCCCTGAAAAGAGATTGACAGCTTTGAATAATTTAACATCAAATGAACCATGTCTAGAAAAGTTTAATTTCTTTTCTCTACCATGTCATTCTTTTATGGAGTGTCTGACATGATTAATTGGGATAGAATCTTATTCTCTATGAGATATCCTAAGAACTCATCTGATAAATATTATTCACCTTAATCAGATCGAAATCACTTTATGGGTAAACCTAGTTGTTTCTCGACTTTGTATGGAACTTTCTAAATTTATCAGAGATTTCACTTTTGCGGTGTATTAGCTACACATACCTATATATGGAATAATCATCAATAAATGTTACATAATACTCGTAACCACCTCTTGCACTGATGTTCATGGAGCCACATACGTTAGTGTGCACAAGGTCTAAAGGTTTCATGATCCTCATTCATTTTGCATTAAAAGATCTCTTACCAAGCAATATTCACATTGTGAATGATCAACTTATTTAAGCAAACTCAAAGTACCTTCTTTCATAAGTCTAGTGATTCTTTCTTGGTTAATATGACCAAGTCTCAAACGCCAAATGTACGACTCATTAGAGTGAGAAGTTTTAAGTCGTTTATTCAAAATTTTAGTTTCAAACAGTGTGTACATATTTGTTTTGATAAAATAGAGATTATTAACATCTATCCAATATAGATAAGTTTACGATTTCTAAATATTGCAATATTATTATTAAAAGTCACGGTCAAACCGTCTTTAAATAAACATGCAACAAAAATTAAGTTTCTTTTGAAACTTGGTACATAGAAAACTTCTTTTAAAACAATTTTTATAAAATTATCAAAATAAGGATATACATCTCCCACTGCTTCAGCTGCCACACTTGTCCCATTTTCTAATCTGCAGTGATAAACTAGTATTTCTAAGATTTTTCGTTTCCTTGAACTCTTGTAGAGAAATACATACATGATTAGTGGTTTCAGAATTAATAACCCAATGGTCTATTAAATCTTCCACTAAGAAAGCTTCTACCATAAAGACTTTCATACCTTTTCACTTAGTGGGTAGGTAATCCTTCCACTCTTTGCAATTTACAAGTGTCCTTTCTTGTCGCAAAGGAAATATTTGGACTTGGATAAGTCTTTAGTCTTTAGGCTTCTTAGTTATCTTCCTTTCCACTTGAGGTGGCCTAGAGTGCTTAGCCTTGTTTCTTTTAGCGTGTTTTCCCTTCCTTTTAAAGAAAGAAGCAACAACTAAGTTTGCTTTTACTTTTCAGACTAGTTGACCGCCATTTAACAAAAACTCATATGATTGTAATTCCTTCATGAGTTATGTAAGCATCAGATTCTTGTTCCTAAAGTTATATGCAACTTTAAAGCTTGCAAAATCTTTGGACAAGCTTTTGAACACCATATCTATTTGTGTGTTTTGGTTCAGATTGGCCTTATTTTCCTCAACCTTGGTAAAGTATCGCATAAAATTTATCATATGGTCTTTGACTGGAGTCCCGGGTTTTTGTTGGGTATTCATCAAACTAGTTATAGCTGATTGTTGAGCTAATACAGCTTGGCCTCCGAACATGTCCTCTAGTTTGTCTAGAATCGCTTTTGATTCTATTGATTCTAGTTTGCATCAACTCAATGTTAATAGGGCTAATTTGGGAGGAGATTATGATGAGAGTGATGATTATAAATGATACTTAAGTGCATCCAGTACTAAGAGTGAAAAGTCTCGATTGGACATTTATTTGGAAGAATCAGATCTTGAGTTGAATAGCCAAATAGATGTATTGAATTATTGGAGCAAAAGTTCAATTCGATATTGTGAGCTTTCATTTTTGGCTCGTGATCTTTTGGCAATTCCAATATCGACTGTAGCTTCTGAGTTGGCTTTTAGCATGAGGAAGAAAGTTATCACATTTTTGAGGAGTTCCCTTAAGCCAAAAACGGTTCAAGTCGTTGTTTGCTTTGATAATTGGATGTGAGCTAAGAGGTTTTCAACGGGTAATTATTATTTTCGTTTTATTGTTATAATTTTATAACATTTTATCAATTTGATTATATAACTATTTATTCTTATTTTATATTAGAAATTGATTACAAGAATGATGAGAATGATAATGATGATGATTCTTCGATTCGTTTCTAGGTATATAATTTAGCTTAGAATTTATAGCTTGTTATAAGATAATATATGTTGATTGCTTGATATAAAGATATTTTGAATGGTTGATTACATTTTGTAGGTTGTTTTTGGTGCTATTTTGAGTGTTTTTTCACTGTTATTCTGCTGTTGTTTTTAATGTTCTGCTGCTGTTGGGTGCTAATCTTTAATGCTATTTTTGGTACTATTTTGCTTGATATATATAGATATTGTAGAACTTTTGTTTGGATATTGTAGAACTTTTAATTTTATTAGGTTTCCAACATCAATTGCGTGAGGATGAGACCTTGTTGTGGTTGGTTTTAGTTACCAAATTGTTTCACTAATTATCAAATTTCTTGTACTTTATTATTCAACTTTAATGTACTTTAGTGAAACAACCTTATGTCATCCTTTACTTCAAGTGGTTTTTCATTTTTTGCTACCTTTACCCAAATCATATTATATACACTACCGTGCAGAATTTATTATTCCCTTAAAAAGATACTCATTACATTAACAATGCTTAATTTTTTTTGAAAGGAGTAATGATTAATTATTATAAACATTAACGAGGTCTACATCCATCAAATGCTAATAAGTTTTCATCTAATTTTTAATATTTGTTAATGAAATTTGATAATTTTTTGGAAATATTTGGTTTAATATTTTTAATGTATTTGATATATACTATATTTTTTAAATTTATTTTATGTAATAAAATGTTTTTTAAAAAAAGGGTCGGGCCCGATTTTAGCATAAATAATCTAAGTTGGGTTTGAAAAAAATTTTAGACCCGTTAATCTGGCTAAGTAAACGGACCTAAAATTTTGGTTAGGCCCAAACTCGACCTAGCCCATAAACACTTCTATACACAGTAATTATCTGTCCGGGCCCATATTCGCCACCGCCCATTCTATAAGAAACTGTTCTGATTTGAAGTCTAAACCATTACTTTTCCAAAGGAAGTCTAAAACCCAAACCAAAATTTAGCCCAAAAATGTAAAAACCAAAAACTCGGATCAAATCAAATCCCACAACATCATCATCTTTGATGTTGCATCAATCCACAATATCACTGCTCACTCCGCAGTTTTAACTCATTTTGGACGAAAAAGAACAGAAAAGAAAAGAAAATTATCCCTCGATTGCGATTTTATTAAAAACTATGCATTTTCTAGTTTAAAGAAGCTAAGGGGTTTCTTCAACCATCCTCTACGCCTGAGATCTTCCCCCTTTTTTTCCCTTTAATTTTTAAATTTCATTTTTCTTTTCTCGTTCGATTGGTCTGATCTGGTCATGGATTTGCGAGATTCATCACCGTCGTCGACTCCGAATCGGGATGGTAACGCTGGCGACGACGACGGCGTCCTCTCCGTCACTTCCGCCCTCGCTAAAGACGCCGCTCTTTACTTTCAGTCTAGGAAGTTCGCCGAGTGCGTCGGTGTCTTGAATCAGCTCAACTCGAAGAAAGAAAACGATCCCAAGGTAAATTATTTCAACTTTTTACACATACGCATGCATTGGTTCCTTTAATGAATGCGATTGAATCGATTCATTTCTCGGATCTTTTTTGCTTTATTTATTTATTTATTTTTAAAGTGGGAATTTGAACATTGTTTTCCACCTTTTTTGTTGTGTAATTTTCCGGCTCACTAATACTTGATTATCAGCTGATTTCATAAAACAATTAATTTAATCCAATATTGTTTCCTTATCATTCTGTACATTCATGGTGCTTGAAACCCCATAACCAGGTTTAATTATTTTCATATGGCGATTTCACTGTATATGTAAACTTAATAATTCTAATTGTTGATTTCTCTATTTATATTTAGACGTGCAAGGGTTAATTAATAAAACCGTTTGTGGTGTTGCTGAACTCCTCTATCGGCGTATATAGGATAATAATCTTATACATGATCAGCACATGTCAAATGTATATAATTGCTTGCAGAGATTTTTGCTTCACCGGTGGTGTATCATGTAATAGTCCTTTTCTTGGTGATGATAGATTCTTTATGTTACTGTACTGCCAACAACTCTCTTCCGTTGCAACGCTCTTTTAAGCTCTGGCTAAAGAATGTTGGGCGGATGAATCATGGGTTTATTTTTATGACAGTACAAATTCTGTTTATCTACTGTGCTTATGAAATAAAAGTTGATTGATATCTGATGAGTTGGACTAGAAAATACTCCTTTCACATAGAATTTATATTTGCTTGAAATTGCTTTCATGGTTTTCTTGTTCCTACTAAGGTAGGGTGGAGAAATTTACGGAGTACATTTATGTTTTTATTTGCAATGATATGCAGATAGTGGTTCTCTTTCAGAAAAATGGTTAAAATATTATTTTCAAGCAAACTTCTGAGTGTTTTAGATAATTCTAGAATGATATATAAATGTTTGTTCAAATGCATGATAAAGACCAATGTTTAGCAATGTTCTTAAGGCGTGCGCTTAGGGGTTGTGCCCCAAGGCCAGGCAAGTGCATTGGACCCTTTCGAAGGAGGCGTATGTCTGGTGTGTTTAAGTGCATACTTTTGTAAGGCAGTAGGTGTAATAAATGTCTGATTGAGATTCTCTTTAATTTCATACCTTTTTAATTCTTTTATTTATTTTAGCTTTAATGGTTAAAAAGGGCTGGACAAAATCAAATTCTGTACTTCTCAATTCGTGAGTATTCAACAAAATGCATAAGACATAAATAAAATAATGCATTTTGTCCAATGAAAGAATTTTATTTCATGCTTTCTAGATATATTAAACAAATTTTTACAGTTCATTATTGGAATTGTATTTTTGGGACTTACTGTGTGCACATATATACATATACATTCAGACGCACATGCATATTGCACCTTGCTTCACTTGGGTGAGTGCTTTCTTATGCCTTGTGCCTTAGGCAATATTAGGGTTTCAACACCTAGAGTGCGTCTTGCACACTTGTCAATACTAAATATAAGGTACAGAGAAGTTGCATTTCTTTATGCTTTTATCTTGTTGGGGGTACAATACTGTTTAATGACCTTGTAAATTGATGAAAATGATAAATGTCCATGTTTCATTGCTCGTATTGGGGTTATATAAAATTTGAAGTGAAAGAAGTGTTGAAAATGTTAACTACGAACTAAATTTATTGTATGTTGATTATATAAAATAAAGATGTTTGAAAAAAATTTTAGGCTACATTGCCTAGGGATATTAATTAAAATTCTATACTGTTTTTGGCTTTTAAACACATTATTTGCAAAATGGAATGGTTTTTATTTTTAGAATTATCATGAAAGCATTTTTTTCATTTCAGTCTGTTTCAAAGATACATCTAATTCTCCAACCCAGAAAATAGTTTAAAAATTAAACTGACTAAAATGAACAGATATCATACTCATGTACAAGTGGTTGTTAACTTGTTATTAACTAACATGTGATGACTGTAAGGGTAAAAATGATGATCATACACCTTACAAACTTTATCCTTTGCACTTCCCAGACAATGTCAAATATGTTCAGCTTGGAAATTATGGTGCTATAGGAATTTTTAGCTTGAAGCCTGAAACCATCGACTAACACCACCATACTTCCTTTTTCTCTTTTATATGGAAAAAGAAAAGGTAATTTGGAAGAAAATTTAGAACCTTAAAACCACATTAAGGTAGCTGTGTCGTAAATTACTCTTTGTAGAAATTCAAATAGATTTTAATCATGTGAGACTGATGGTGATGGTGTTGGTGATATCTCAATTAAATGCTGTTCAAAAATAGCTTTTGTTATGTTCTGAAATTTGAAATTTTGAATACTTAGTTGATCTTCTTATAATCCTGTTTGCTGGTGTTGCATTCCATTTCTAGAATAAAATTGTTGCCCTCACATTTAAATTGCACTAACCATCAATAACTTCCCTTAAATGCTTTTGACATCTTTTATACTTTTTTCCCTCTCTGTTGTGACTGTCCTAAGTTTTTGAACCAAATGATATTGAACAGGTTCTTCATAATATTGCAATTGCGGAGTTCTTTCGGGATGGTTGCTCAGACCCAAAGAAGTTGCTTGAAGTCCTTAACAATGTCAAGGTACTACCTTTATTCTACCTCCCTCTGGTTACATGGCTGAATGACTGTGTGCTCCCTCCAAATTTCTAATTTTAATCTAGTCCTGCTCCATCTGAAAGAATGATAGTCCTGTCCTGTTCATCAATTTCATAACTTTGAGGTCTTATTTGCTTCATTTGATAATGGATTGTGGGTCTAGTGGTGAACTGTGCTGCAGATGCTGCAAGGTTTTAAACAAATAAGGAAAAACAAAAAATTTATCTTCTAATACTCAAATGAAATCTTTTGGGTGTAGCAACTTTCTTAGCTCAAAATGAAGTTATTTGTCTGTTGTTTTTAATTTCTATCTACTGATGTCAATGTGTTAGGCTTTTAGCAATTTGAACTATGATTAGCTTTAGTATGAAACAACTACGAATTAGTATTTAGTGTAGAAATTGCCTTTTGGTGGAAATATTTTATGCATCTGGCCCCATTTAAAGGACCTGAAACTTTTTGAGCCTGAGTTTGTGTGATTTTTTTATTTTGCTGTAATAGAAGTGATAGATTCATTACTTTCTCCCAGTTCAAACTAGTAAAACATAATTTTATGTAGGAGGTTAATTGCTGTCTGGAGAGAAGCTTTTGTTGCTTTGCAATGTCTAGAACTATTTTTTTTGAAATAATTTGCTATGTCCAGTACTTATTTTGACTTACACTGGCATTTATGGCTTTTTGTGTGTGTTGGTTTAGAAGAGAAGTGAGGAGCTTGCGCTTCGTGCATCTGGGGAACAGGTGGAGTCTGGTAGCAATATTGGAAATAACATTACTTCAGGTTCAAAAGGATGTGGTACAACTACAAGTCTTCCTGCTTCAAATTGTGCCAGTATTATTTACACAGATGAATTTGATACCTCTGTGGCTTCTCTAAACATAGTAGGCCTTCTGTCTATACATTCAAGAATTTCAGGAGCAATAATCTTTTCAGCTATAGCTTGGAGTAACATTTAACATGTTTGTTCTGATTTGATCTAATATAGGCAGTCATTTGGTTCCACCTTCATGAATACTCGAAGGCCTTATCAGTTCTTGAACATGTTTATCAAAACATTGAACCTATAGATGAGGTATTTTAGCTTTATATTGTTTATGTATACATTTTTATTTTTTAACATCTGTTGGTTTGTTTTAATTGCTTCCCTTTTTATTTATATATGCATTGTAGACAACAGCTCTTCATATCTGCCTCTTGTTGCTGGATGTTCTGCTAGCTTGCCGTGATGTGTCAAAATCTGCGGTAAGAACTAAATTTTTGTAGTGTGATGCTTGGAATTCATTCTAGGTAAAAATTTTCCTTGCTAATTTCGGTTGCAGTCACTTCAGAGACCACTGTAAGATGGATATGAGCAGGACTAACTGTTAGCCTTGTACTTGGGGACAGGGAAAGATAGAAAGCTAACTTGAGCTCGTCCTACTCTGATTAGCATGTTGCTAGAGGAGATCAAAATGCTAGCCCATTAATAACATTTAAATAAACGAACTAATTTGCTTAAAGTTTTTTTTTCCTCCCTTTGGTTTCGGGAATGGCACATCCATCAAAGGGTTCCCGTTTTGAAATGTTTTAATTTGACAAGCCATTCAAATACATACTTCCTAATGGTTTCTTTAGAATGAATTTTATGTAGTGCCAAACTCTTAAAGGCACTGGATGGTGAATACTCCTGTCTCCAATCAAAAGGAAAACATTAAAAACATGCAAGATATTCTTGCAAAACTGTAGACAACGATTTTCCCTAGGTTTTTGGTATCTCCATCTATCTGCTATGTCCAAACTGATTTTTCCACTTAGAGCCCTCATATATGAAGCGTCTTACTAATTTATTTAAGCTCTATGAAATTATTTGTTGCTACCAGTGTTGTTAAGGGCACTGGGTGCACTCGAGGCGCCAATACCTTTATATTGGAATAGGACTGTATTCTTATTTTTTGGTATTTCCAGCCACCGAAGAAGAATGGACCATGTCTGTTTTACATTTTAGGAAAGATTTTATTATTTGCAAATTATGCCCCTTTACTACTGTAAGTGTTAGTAAAGATCTATTTTCATTATGCTGCAATTCAGATTCAAATTACTCAAAAAACATGTCGCAATTCACTTGAAACCAAAATCAGCTGACAACCTATATGTCTGTGTATGTGTATATACATATTTTTTTGGAATATGTGTTAATGCTTGTATTAGCATGTAGTAACTGATATGACGTATGCTCTTAGTTTATGTACTTTTGATTTTACTATTAGCTGATATTAAATAATATAATTAGTTATATTTAGGGTTAATGTAATTTTTGGTTCCCGAACTTGATAACCAGGTCTTTGGTACTTGAACTTCGCACCTTTTCCCATTTTGGTATTTGAACTTGGATTTTGTAAAAGTGTGATGATGTGGCACTTCGAAATTGTGCCATATCATCACCTAAAAATTATATAAAATAAAATTTTAAAAATTTATATATATATTTAAAGTTTCAAATGATGACGTGGCGCAGTCTCAAAGTGTCATATCATTACACTTTTACGGACTCCAAGTTTGAGAATCAAAATGGAAGAATCTGCCAAGATCAAGTACCAAATTGGATCTAGTTGCCAAGTTCAAGGGCCAAAAATTACATTAATCCTTATATTTATGATATTGGTTTTTATATTTCTCACATTAGGTTTTAATTTTTAGATAATTGTTCTAAGATTTTCAAATTGAAACCAAACTAATCTATTCCTTATTTCTGGTTCTGCTTGCTATCCCGATCTCTAGCATTACCAATTTGACCTCTTTGCTTTACTAATTTTTTGTTAGTATAATATGGGATATGTACGAGGGAGTTGTCATGAACATAAGAACTTGTGGTGGATTAGGGGTGCCCCAAGGATTGGCATTGACTCATTTTCATTTTGCAGTAGTAACAGATGAAATAATGAAAGCCATTCTAGATAAAATACCTTGGTGTATGGCTGTATGCTATTTGTAGATAATATTGTAGTGGACTAAAGGAGTTCATACCAAATTAGAGTTGTGAAGACAAACACTAGAGTTTGGGGTTTGTTTGAGTAAACCGGAAACTGAGTGTATGAAGTGAATGTTCAGTAAAAGGAATAACAATCGAACATGATCACATTTGGCGGTCAAGTGCTATGAGTAGAAGAATGCTTCTAAGTACCCTCTGGGGGGGGGGGGTTGAGATTGATGTAATGTTAATCGGCAAATTCTACCATGAGCTTCACTAAAAAAACAGCTTAGGAAATATTGGTAAATCATTAGATATTTTGGTAAAAGCTTTTCCTAAGCTTTTTTCTAGGGAAGCTCATAGTAGAAGTTCTCAATGTTAAGCATTAGGTCAAGGCTGGATGGCATAAGTGGAAAAGTGTGTTAGGAGTCTTGTTTGATTGCAATATACCTAAGTGGAAAATGAAGTTCCGTAGGATGACTATCTGGCGTGATTTGCTATATGGTAAGAGAATGTTAATCGGCAAATTCTACTATGAGCTTCACTAAAAAAGCTTTAGGAAAAGCTTTTACCAAAATATGTAATGATTTACCAATATTTCTAGCACTTCGCCAATATTGGTAAATCGTTAGATATATTGGTAAAAGCTTTTCCAAAGCATTTTTCTAGGGAAGCTCATAGTAGAAGTTCCCAATGTTAACCATTAGGTCAAGGCTGGATGGCTTAAGTGGAAAAGTGTGTTAGGAGTCTTGTGTGATTGCAATATACCTAAGTGGAAAATGAAGTTCCGTAGGATGACTATCTGGCTTGATTTGCTATATGGTAAGAGAATGTTGGCTAACAAGAAGCAACTTATTCAAAAGGTAGGTGTAGTTGAGATGTGAATGTTGATATGATTGTTTGGTGGGATTAGGAAGGATAGAGTTATAATTTTGGATATCTGTCTCAAAGTTGGGATAGCTCCTATGGATTATAAGGATGAAGAAAACTGTTTACAATTGTTTGGTCATATAAGACATGGATTGGGGAATGCACCTGATAGAAAGAGCAAATTGACATTGCACAAGGCAAAAGGTTGAAGTTGATAAAAAAAGGACAAAAGGTTGAAGGGGAGGCCAAAAGAGACATGGCTGGAAGTTTATACTTAATGATATGAAACAACTAGATTTAGAAGTTGAAAGAAGGATGGTGGTAGATAGAAATAATTGGAGGGATTAGGTGAATGATTTGCCTACCAAATGATATATATATTGTCTTGGTTCATATTGCAGATTCAAACATATTGGAATTAAGGCTTTTCAGTTTGGTCTTAGAATTTGCAAACTCAATTTGTGGGTGTAAAATATGTGTTCAGAAAAATAATAGGTGAATAAAGAAGGGTAGTTTTCCGAAGTGGTTAGTTACTTTCTTGTTTTTTAGTTAAAAGACTAATGTTTGAACTTAAATTTATTAGAATAACTTCCAATTTTCTTTTGTAAATTCATTAAGTGTCAGTTGACTTGTGATTCCAACTTAATTAGGGATTTTATATAGAGAGATATATAGATGAGAGTCGGTGACTTTATTTTGTACTTATAAGCGTGGTTGGCAAGAAGATTATTTTAAAAAGTTAAACCTGGATTGGAGACACAGGCAGTTTAAGCCTGTGTTCGATTCTGGTTTAGTTTCACGCCTCAGATGAACAGTTATCACTCTGTTAAAGTTCAGACAATTATAAACCCAGTTTTTACTTTCTAACAAACTCCTATTCTGTTTTAACTTTTAGCGCACTATATCTTTTATTGTTTGTAGGACTTTGTAATGAATTAATGGTGAGAATGGTCTAACATTTATGAGCCATACTAGGTTTGTGCATATAGGAAGCTAATCCCTAGCATCTATTCTGAATTTTTGGCATTATCATGTATGACATTCATTGTGGGTGTTGATGTTTATGAATGGCTGGTTTAGTGTTTGTATATTATAACTTTGGTACTAAACTGCTTTAATCATGTTCAGGATGTATTGAATTATCTAGAAAAAGCATTTGGTGTTGGCAATGTGAGCCAAGGGGAAAATGGTAACACAGCTCCGCAACAATCCTGGAATGTAGTTGGAAAATCATCCTCAGATCCAAACAGCTCATTGATCTCAGATGTTTCTTGTTCAGACTTAGCTGCTAGTGTCAATGCCTCTGAGAGTCCTCTATCTAGAACTTTATCAGAGGATCCACTGGATGAAATGTTTTCAACACTAGATATTGGAGGACAGAACTTAGCTAGGCACACTGGTCTTACATCTGCAAATGATCTACCCAGGATCACAGTTGATAGATCTATCTCTGGTGTTGATCTGAAGCTCAAGTTGCAACTTTACAAGGTTCGACTATTGCTTCTCACTAGAAATGTAAAGCTAGCAAAGCGTGAAGTCAAGCATGCAATGAATATTGCTCGAGGGAGAGATTCATCTATGGCTCTCTTCTTGAAGGCCCAGCTTGAGTATGCTCGTGGCAACCATCGGAAAGCTATCAAGTTGTTAATGGCATCAAGTAATCGGACGGATGCAGCAATGTCAAGCATGTTTAACAATAATCTAGGCTGCATTTACTATCTACTTGGGAAGTATCATACATCTGCAGTGTTCTTTTCCAAGGCACTGAGTAATTGTTCATCTCTTCAGAAAGAGAAGCCTCTAAAGCTATTAACATTCTCACAGGATAAATCTCTCCTCATAACATATAACTGTGGGTTACAGTACTTGGCCTGTGGAAAACCACTACTTGCAGCTCATTGTTTCCAGAAAGCGAGTTTAGTTTTCTACAGAAGACCCCTAATGTGGCTTCGGCTTGCTGAATGTTGTCTAATGGCGGTAGAGAAAGGGATTGTAAAAGGAAGTTGGGCTCCATCAGACAGATCAGAAGTTAGAGTCAGCGTTATAGGGAAGGGTAGATGGAGAAGCCTTCTAATTGAAAATGGAATTTCAAGAAACAGACATATAGATTCTGTTGAAAGGGATGTCTGGGCTTTAGGTGGTGATGGGCAACCTAAGCTTTCATTACCTCTTGCTAGGCAGTGTCTCTACAATGCACTGCACTTGTTGAACTGTTCTGAGTTGTGTAATTCGAAGTCTATTGTACACTCAGATTCATCCTTGGAGGAGAATGAATCGAGTGATGGAGCATCTTCCAAGAACTCAAACTATAAGAACTTACCCTGCAATGATTCCAAGGCTTCAACTATGCCGGCTGCTCTAATTAACTTAAATGGGGATTTGAAAGAACCAAAGGGGGGAACTAATCAGGAGGGTATTCAGAACTCCATCTCCTATTATGAAGATATTTGCAGAAGAGAAAATCAGATGATTAAGCAAGCTCTTCTTGCTAACCTGGCATATGTAGAGTTAGAACTGGAAAATCCTTTGAAGGCGCTCTCTGCAGCACAAGCTCTCTTAGAACTGCCAGATTGTTCAAGAATTTACGTCTTTCTAGGCCATGTCTATGTGGCGGAGGCTTTATGTTTGCTGAACAAACCTAAGGAAGCTGCAGAGCACTTGTCCATTTATTTATCTGGGGAAAGTAATATCAAATTACCGTTTGGTCTAGAGGACTGTGAGCAGTGGCGAGTGAAAAAGCATATTGATTGTGAAGAAGCAAATGTTGGAGCAGCAGCTGCCAAGAATTCTTCCCCCGAGGGCTTAGAGGATTTTATGTTTCTCAAGCCTGAAGAGGCACGTGGAACACTTTACGCAAACCTTGCTGCAGTGTCTGCAATACAAGGCGACCTTGAGCGAGCTCACCATTTCGTGACGCAAGCATTGTCCCTGGTACCCAACAGTAGCGAAGCCACTATGACCGCAATATATGTCGATCTCATACTTGGTAAGTCACAAGAAGCTGTGTCCAAGTTAAAACATTGTAGTCATGTCAGGTTCCTACCCAGCAATCAATAATTCAACAAATCCTCCTAACAGATTGTGTGGGGGGTTTCTAATTCAATCCTGTGTGGCCCACACAATTGAGTTGGTAGTTAGCAGGTAGATCAGCAATCCTTTTAAAGGATTTGTATCATATAAATATAGTTCAATTCAGATAATCAAGTTTTCTTTAATTTTTACCCCCTTTCATTTTCCCATACCTAGGGTTCATTTTTCAGTGGTGTGGCTGATTGTTTTGGTAAAGAGCTGATGCCCCACCTGTGAGAATTTGAGATGTAGTTTTCTAAAATCAGGGTCATTGTGTTTTAGTGGCCAATCCCTCTGGTATCGAAGAATAGAGAGAGAATGTGCTTTTATTCATTTTGGATTTAAATTCCAAAGTCATTCATTCCATTCCTTGCCTTTCAATCTACTTATAATCTCTTGGAATTAGCACACATTCTAAATGACCTTAGCATGTATGCATGTTTATCTATATCTTTATTATCTAAATCATTGAAGAAATGCTTATTGGCTGACTGAGGTTCATTTGGATGATTGGAGGCTACGACAGTCTGGACCTTTAAGCTTTTGGAACCAAGGACTGGTATGGATTTGAATTTTTTTTTTACAGATTATTATTTGCAACAGTTTTGAAGTGTTTGGATATCAATTATTTGAATTTGAAATATATGGTGTGTTGCAGGACTTTGGCAAATGGGTAGGAAACTAAGTAATTTTATTGATTGATTTTTAATTATTAAAGAGGCCCCCTTCATGAAACCACTTGCCGTAACCAAGTCTAACGGAGAAACCCTTAACACACACCATATGTTAATGTTATCACGTAGAGGTAAAAGATAGAGAAAGCGTTCATGAGGTGCCACAGGCTTCAAATTTGGTCCCTTCTTCCCAGCTCCAGTATTAGTCTGCAGGCTGCGTTTGAAACTCTGTTATTCAACTCGTGATATCTTCCTATAACATAAAGTAAAACACCTACAATTTCTAGACTGTCATTTCTGAACCTGAATTACTTGGTTGAAAATAAAAGACCGACATATGCTAGATGGACCCATCCATCGTGGTTCACCTAAATTTTCATCCAAATGTATGTATTGGTGAAGATTGTCCAGTCACGCCCTGATTGCTACATTTGAATAATGCCAACGAATTAAAGCCAAAACAGTAGTTTATGCCTACGACTATGGGGGTCCGCAATACTTTTCTCAAGCCATTCATCTTTCAGCTTACTATTTGAGTTCTTCACTATCCAACTTGCCATAAATGACTACTTTGTAATATCTAAATTTAATTAGATGAAATATAATCAACAGATAATATCTAAATTTAAGAATGGGTTTTGAGAAAGAGAGAAACACAAGAAAGAAATGGTTTATTTTTGTAATTTTTTTGAAAGAAAAAACTTTAAATTGTTGCATTCAATAAGTGGATAAGGTAGGGGATAAAGTTTGATTAAATGCAATTGTTAAAGTTTTCAAAGCTACAACAGTTCAAATGAATATGCCATGTCAATCATATTTTAAAATAATATCACTTCAATCTTTAAAAGTACATCATACTTTTACCCACGCTGCATGCATGATGCAGACATGGCCATGGAGTTAAAAGAAAATCTTATATTCATGTCGGGGTCTATCTGTCGTTTTATTCTAATAGGGATTTTCACTCTCCGCCCATAGTTTTCTGAAAGCAACATTGTACCATTCACAGTACCAAAATTATGAAAACTGCCACTCAAATGATTAGGTTTAAATAAAGTATTTGTGTTTAACTGAAAAAAAGAAATTTGATTTTTTTTCCAATCAAATAAATTGAACTTGAGTAACCTAATAATGATGCGAGTAGTTCACCAACTTAATCCAACTGAAAATTTTCAATTCAAACTCAATAGCAATCAAACACTAAAATTAAACTTTATCTTTTACCGACTAATTAACCTCAGTTATTAGTTTATTTCCATTTTGGTTACCGGATTCAAACTTTTCTTATTTTTTTATATTTTAGTTACTAATCTTATCAAAATTTAAAATTTAGGTTTCTCTTGCGTTATATTAATTATTAATAAAATACCGACGTAGTCATTTTTTATTGGCATTAAAATAAGTTTAGAACTTCAATATTTATAGGTTTTGTCAAGTTGATCATAATTAAAAAAAACAATAAATTTAACCCTTTAACTTTACATATTCTATTAATTTAATTATGATTTTAAATAAATAAAAAATAAAAAAATTCTAAAAAATAGATTGCGAAACACCCATACAAGAATTTTGATAACATTAATAATTAAAATGGAGTTTTTTGAATTTAAATGACAAAAACAAAAACATACTAATAATTGGATGATTTTTTTTCCTCGTAAAACCTTTAAAATAAAACTACATTGAACTTATGGTTATTTTTTAATGAAAGAAAATGCAAACTTTTTATAACTTGGGAGTTCAATTCAATTAGATTATACCCCTAACTTGCGAAGGTGGAATTAGTTCTCAGAGCCCATTGGAAGTTGGAACACAAAAAGTGAAAAAAAAACCCTCAAAAATCTCTCTCTCTAGGTCATATGATATTCAATATTTAGATTATAACGTAAGATTTATAGTGTTTTTAGAATTGAATTGGAATGGTTAGTTAGATTGGTTAAATATAGAATCAATTCAAAAGAGGTAAAAAAAATGATTGACTGACAGTTTATAATTTTCTAATGTTTTTTTAAATATATATATTTATTTTTTTATGATTTTTAATAATTTATTTGATTTAAAATGAACGAACCAATCAAATAAAAAACCAATGATCGCACTGATTTAACCACCAATCCGATCCCAAAAACATTATTGATTGCCATAGGCATGTCCTTAAACCGTGTCCTAATTTATGATCATATATGTGGCTAGAGCGTTTAGGGGATCATTAAACTTAAGGTTTTTTTTGAAGTTTTAAATTTTAAGTCTGAGTACTAATTTTAAACAAAGATTTAAATAGCTTCTTTTCTCCTCTTTTTAAAGTTTAATTCGACTTGACTTAATTTCATATAAAAGTTTGATAATTTTTGTTGGGAAAGTTATTTTTGCTCGTTCCATGTTATGTTATAACGAAACTATTTTTTTATTTGGGTCATCGACTTGGGCCTTGAATATGTTTTATTTGTGCTAAGTTCAGATCATTTGAATGTGGCATATTTGACAAAACTAGAAGCATGGGTCAACTGGGGTGCTAAGAACCCCAACTGAATTGTTTGAGGTGATTAGATGAATTGTTTGAGGAGATTAGATAAACATGAAAGTTTTATTATTAAAATGCTACTTTTTAGAGATAAATATCAAATTTATTCAAGAGAATTTTGGAGCAGTTGGAAGACTAGTTTATAAAGACTTTTATATGATAAATACTGAGAAAATTTGTAACACCCTCAACCCGATCCGATTTGCCAGATCCGGATCTTGGGAATTACAATGGATACAAAGACAAACTTAGTCTACTTATACGAATTACAATCAATTATGGCTTACTTAATTACAAAATTTCTATCTTGAATACATAAGCATGTACAAGAAGTAAATACAACTACAACACGTGAAAATACAATGATATTTGATTTGAAATTCTAATCTATTACAAACACCCCAAGTATGAAATTCTCAGTGAAAATCCATACTTTGAATGCGTCGCCAAGCTTGCTTTGTATGCATAATAACTCATACACCCTTTCCTTTGGCGTAGTCTTAGCATCGTTCCTCCTGATGTATACTCACATTCAACCTGAAAAAAAAGTATAAACTGGTGTAAGCTCATAAGAACTTAGTGAGAGAAACATCATTTACCCGCGCAATATTTTCTCATTGTTATTGATGAATCGTTATGACAATCTTATTGTTCTTGTCCTTCAACTTGTCTTTGGCGAATGCTTTTCTCAAATTTTGTCTTTCATTACTTACCCATCAACATCTTCGATGCATCACTTACATTATTCAATCTGATCTTTCATAAATCATTATCCATTTCTTTTCCAGAGGTCCATACAACTGAAATACTGTTACTCTTGCATACATAACTCTAAGCCATCGTTTTATCACAATTTGTGAATGGCCACGTACACAGATAGCATATAACCCTCCAAATATCAAATTTGGAATCCTTACTTAGAAAACACTTTTCTTATGTTAACTCGTCACCTCTCTATATCTCTTCAATTCATTATTCACAATTGAATCATGGTCTTATATATTACTTTACCTTAACCCATAGAGACACTGTGCCTTATTGATCTTTCTGGTCACTCTTGTGAACCATACTGAACGCTTCAAATAAATTTAATACAAAATCTGCCACAAGAATCATTCCTTTAGGGTACGCCAGTGAGAGCCTTACTATGATACGCCACAAGGGAACTGTTTTCAAAATTCACCATGTATGTCGTTCCTTCAGAGTGAGCCACAAGGGCTTTTTTCTCAAATTATTTCCACAAAGGCTATCATTGCAGGGTTCGCCACACAAGCTATCTATTGGGAATTATCCATATTTATGGAAAATCAAAGATATGGGTATCAAATAATGGAAAGTCAAAGATATGGGTATCAAATATTGGAAAGTCAAAGATATGGGTATCAAATATTGGAAAGTCAAAGATATGGGTATCGAGATATTGGCATAATAAAATCTGAGATATTTGCAATATATGGTCCCTAAATTGTAAAGTGACTTTGCAAGTTGATCCCTGAACCTCAACTATAAATAGGCATAACCATCTCTCATTCTGTATCTCAAACTTGCCATTCTCTACTTAAGGCATTGTTTTCTCTCTCTCTCTTTGTAAATTCTCACTTGTATTTTGGAGTGAAATATATTTGGTAGTGCCCGAGGACGTAGGCAAAATTTGCTGAACCTCGTTAAATTCTTGTGTTCTTTATTGTATTATTCTGCATGAATTGTGTGTGTAATTGTAGTAATTATTGTACTAAAAAATCACACTAAGTTCAATTCCCAGGAAAGAGAGGTGGATCGCAAGGATCGCTTAAGTACCAGGTCTTTCCTAGCCAGAATATCCCTCAATCGTAATTTAATAGCACAATAAATCACTACAACCACACACACAATTCATGCAGAATAATACAATAAAGAACACAAGAATTTAACGAGGTTCAGCAAATTTTGCCTACGTCCTCGGGCACTACCAAATATATTTCACTCCAAAATACAAGTGAGAATTTACAAAGAGAGAGAGAGAAAACAATGCCTTAAGTAGAGAATGGCAAGTTTGAGATACAGAATGAGAGATGGTTATGCCTATTTATAGTTGAGGTTCAGGGATCAACTTGCAAAGTCACTTTACAATTTAGGGACCATATATTACAAATATCTCAGATTTTATTATGCCAATATCTCGATACCCATATCTTTGACTTTCCAATATTTGATACTCATATCTTTGACTTTCCAATATTTGATACCCATATCTTTGACTTTCCATTATTTGATACCCATATCTTTGATTTTCCATAAATATGGATAATTCCCAATAATCTCCACCTTGAAGATTTGATTCGAGTAATCTTATCTTCACACAATTCTCTCTGCCTTTGTCAACAACACTTGATAGTGCCTTCTTCAACTGTTAAACATGCAGAATATTGATCAAGTTCAAACAATGTTCGAACTTGATTGTTGTTACCACCTTGGTCATCATATCTGCGGGATTATCTGCAGTCTTAATCTTCTGAAGGTGAATTTTCCCCTCATCAATAATTTCCCGCACAAAGTGGAAACGTACATCGATATGCTTTGTACGTGCATGATAGACTTGATTCTTTGCTAAATGAATAGCACTTTGACTATCACAATACACATTAATATGCTCCTGGACCAATCCCAAGGTTTTAACCATACCTTGTAACCAAATAGCTTCCTTTACAGCCTCTGTTACAGCCATGTATTCAGCTTCTGTGGTTGACAACGCAACTGTAGACTGCAGTGTAGACTTCCAACTTATTGGTCCTCCAGCAAGAGTAAACACATAACCAGTGGTTGATCTTCGTTTGTCTAAATCACCGGCATAATCAGAATCAACGTACCCAACAACACCTTTACCAAGTGTAGTATCCTGCTTGAACAGTAATCCAATATCCATGGTCTTATGAATATACCGTAGAATCCATTTCACAGCTTGCCAATGTCCTTTTCCAGGATTATGCATATACCTGCTCACTATACTAACTGCCTGTGAAATGTCGGGTCTTGTACATACCATTGCATACATCAACCTACCTACTGCATTAGAATACGGAACTTGCAACATGTATTCTCGTTCCGTATTCGTCAAAGGAGATAGTTGTGCAGAAAGCTTGAAATGAGAAGCCAACGGGGTACTTACAGGTTTTGTCTGCTCGTTCATGCCAAACTGCTGTAGTACCTTTTTCAAATACTGCTTCTGAGACAAGCTAACTCTATCATGAGCTCTATCTCTCCATATTTCCATGCCGAGAATCTTTTTAGCTTCTCCTAGATCTTTCATCTCAAACTCGAGATTGAGTTGAGTCTTCAATCTTTCAATCTCAACTTTGCTCTTAGATGCTATTAGCATATCATCAACATATAAGAGCAAGTATATGAAAGTTCCTTCTTGTAGCTTCTGAAAATACACGCAATGATCAAATTTACTTCTTGTGTACCTTTGCCCTTTCATGAACTGATCAAATCGCTTGTACCACTGCCTCGGAGATTGCTTCAATCCATAAAGCGACTTTGTCAGTTTGCAAACCCAATTTTCTTTTCTAGCAACCTTGAATCCATCTGGCTGAGTCATATAGATTTCCTCTTCCAAATCACCGTGTAAAAACGCGGTCTTCACATCAAGCTGAACTAGTTCAAGATCATATTGCGCAACCAAGGCTAGCAAAATCCGAATAGACGAATGCTTCACAACTGGAGAAACACTTCATTGTAGTCTATTCCTTCTTTCTGAGCGTAACCCTTTGCTACTAATCTAGCCTTGTATCGAATTTCATTTTTATCAGGAAATCCTTCCTTCTTTGCATATTCCCATTTGCATCCAATTGCCTTCTTTCCCTTGGGTAGTGTCACCAACTCCCAGGTCTTATTTTTATGAAGAGACTGCATTTCTTCATTCATTGCTTGCTTCCACTTTACACCATCAGGGTTACTTATTACTTCTGTGTAAGTAGAAGGAACATCATCATCTGTAATTGGAAGTGCATAGGCCACTATATCATCAAAGCGAGCAGGCTTACGAATCTCTCTTCTTGGCCTTCTATATGCAATTGAATCTTGTTGCTGTAGAGATTCTTGGGTAGGAACCTCTTCATCATTTGTCCCTTCAATATTAGCTGGATCATCGTTAACCTTTTCAAGCTCCACCTGCTGCAAAGTACTACTGGTTTTGTCATCCTTTTGTGAATCCTTGTACTTCAACATGGTTGATTCATCAAAAGTCACATCTCTACTGAAAACAATCTTCCTTGTATCAGGACACCAGAGACGATATCCTTTTACTCCATCAGTTATACCCAAGAATAATGCTTTCTTTGCTCTTGGGTCTAACTTAGATTCTTTTACATGATAATATGCAGTGGAACCAAATACATGCAAAGAATCATAATCAGTAGCAGATTTACCAGTCCACATCTCCATAGGAGTTTTTCCATTTATTGCAGCTGATGGCAAACGGTTAATTAGATGGCACGCATATGTAACTGCCTCAGCCCAAAATTCTTTGCCCAATCCAACATTGGACAACATACATCGAACTTTCTCCAGTATAGTTCGATTCATTCGTTCTGCCACCCTATTTTGCTGTGGTGTATCCCGAACAGTGAAGTGTCGCACAATGCCCTCATCTTGACATACTTGTAGAAATGGATCATTTTTGTACTCAGTACCATTATCTGATCGAAGTCGTTTGACCTTTCGACCAGTCTGAGTCTCCACCATCTTCTTCCATTTCAGAAATGCATCCAAAACTTCACTTTTTCTTTTCATTAGATACACCCATACTTTTCTTGAATAATCATCAACAAAAGTAACAAAATAGTGCATACCTCCCAAAGAAGCTACTTTGGTAGGTCCCCACACATCACTGTGAACGTAGTCCAGAATTTCTTTTGTATTGTGAATTGCTGAACCAAATTTTATCCTCGTCTGCTTGCCCAGAACACAATGTTCACAGAATTCCAATTTGCAAGAATTTGCACCTTTCAACAAGCCTTGCTTCGCCAAACTCTGCAAAGCTTTTTCACTAGCATGTCCCAATCGCATATGCCATAACCTGGTAGCCTCTGAATCTGCATCTTTCGTAAAAGCTGTTGATGTTGATCCAATAACTGTACTTCCATTTAAATAGTACAGATTATTCCTTCTTGTGCCTTTTATCACCGTCAATACCCCAGCTACTACCTTTAGTAATCCATCTCTCAAAGTGATTGTGAGCCCTTTAGATTCTAGGACCCCTAATGAGATAATATTTTTCTTCAAGCCAGGTATGTAGCGAACATCTGTCAAGACTTGAATTGAGCCGTCGTGATTCTTCAATTGGATTGTACCTACTCTCATTGTCTTACAAGCGCTATCATTGCCCATAAAAACAACTCCACCTTCTAGTTCTTTAAGACTAGAAAACCAGTCCTTATTAGGACACATATGGTAAGTACATCCCGAATCCAAAATCCACTCATCTGTATGACATGCCATTGCCATGCCAACCAAGCTAAAGTCTGACTTCTCATCATGCTCCGCTACACATGCATCAAAAATAGCTTTACCCTTTTGTAACTTAGGACAATTCTTTTTCCAATGCCCTTTCTCACGACAAAAAGCACATTCATCTTTGGCAGGTCTCCCTTTGGACTTACTCCTTCTACCAGATTTGTTGCTGCGCGAACGACTTCTTACTGTTAAGACTTCTGTAGTTGTATCTCTATGATCTTTTTTTATCTTTCTTTCGAGTTTCAGATCTATACAACGCACTACAGACTGCATCAAATGTGATTGTATCCTTCCCATGAAGCAATGTGGTGGTAAGATGATCATATTCATCAGGAAGAGAATTCAACAACAGTAATGCCTTGTCTTCATCTTCAAATTTCTCATCCAAATTTAGCAAGTCTGCTAAAATTTTATTGAATGAGTTCACATGGTCATTCATCGACATACCGGGTGCATACGTGAATCGATAAAGTTTCTTTTTCATATAAAGCCTATTTTTAAGACTTTTTGTTAGAAACTTTTCTTCTAGTGTATCCCACAACTTCTTCGCTAATGTCTCCCTCATGACAGAGTACTTCTGCTCTTTGGCCAAACATAGGCGAATTGTTCCACATGCCTGTCTATTGATCTTGGCCCACTCTTTGTCATCCATCTTGTCAGGTTTTTCTTCAAGGGCTATATCCAGCTCTTGCTGACATAAGACATCCAGGATCTCACATTGCCACATACCAAAATTATTGGTACCATCAAATTTCTCTACTTCAAATTTCGCATTGGTCACAGTAGTCTTTGACGATGACTTTTCCATTTTTTTCTCCTCAATCCCAACTACAGTACGTGAACAGTGCCGTGAACGATCGTATTTCCCAAGTACGAATCTAGCTCTGATACCAATTGTTGTGCGGAAGCGTGTAAAAGAGTAAAATTATTGTACTAAAAAATCACACTAAGTTCAATTCCCAGGAAAGAGAGGTGGATCGCAAGGATCGCTTAAGTACCAGGTCTTTCCTAGCCAGAATATCCTGAACGATCGTATTCCCCAAGTACGAATCTAGCTCTGATACCAATTGTTGTGCGGAAGCGTGTAAAAGAGTAAAATTATTGTACTAAAAAATCACACTAAGTTCAATTCCCAGGAAAGAGAGGTGGATCGCAAGGATCGCTTAAGTACCAGGTCTTTCCTAGCCAGAATATCCCTCAATCGTAATTTAATAGCACAATAAATCACTACACTATCCATTTATAATTCGCCACACATGCTTTTCTTTCATGTTTTACCACAAAGGCTTTTCTTTCATGATTCACCACAAAGGCTTTCATTTTCTAACGTGTTTACGATAAACTCACGTTATGTGAGGTTTGCCTATCATTGCCCCGGGACACGTAGAGAACCCCATAAGCTCCTTTTGGAAAGTGCCATGGCCATGGACTTTCCCTTTCAGATTTTGTATTTAAAGTCCCGACGGACCCCTTTGGACAATACCACAAATACAAGTATAGATTCTTAACAAAACATACTATATAGCATACATCTGACACACACATGCATGGTCATACTTCCCATCACATTACTTAAACTCATTAGATCTATACCAAATGAATCTATCATCCTTAGCAAACAAACATACAACCATAGATATCCTTAAATAATCTCTTATATAGTCACATATATAGCATACTTTTACTTGTTAGATTCATACAAACTATACATGCAAACCCCCAACAAACATCTAACTATACTTTTTTTTTCTGGTTTTTGTTTCATAATCCAGTCAAGTACCATGGAAATATCTCGTATGAATAGTATACATGCAAGAGTCAGTATGGAGACTCACCTGACAATCATCGATAGCAGCTTGAACTCTAGATCTAACAAGGAACTACAATAACCACTTGACATGGAGTAGTCATTAACAAAGATTCTAATTTGCAACTCCAACTAAGAGAGAAGAGAAGGTAATACTTTAGGTTTTTCTTAAGATTTGGATAATAGTGCTTCTTGAAAAAGAAAGAAGAAAGAAGAAAGAAGAAAACTCACTCTTTCTTTAACTTGATTATCCATTAATGTAACTTAAGTCTTTGTTGGGACTTAACAAATGTCACATCCTTACTGAATTGTCTTACCTAAAGGTCTACAACTTCTGAGAAACCTAATTGAGTATCCCCTTATCTTTTAATTATCTTGGTTCATATTCACTTGGTTTCTGACCAGCTTACCTTGCAACTTAACTTGTACAATATTACAGTAAAAGGGCGCACTATACTTTTGACGTGAACTCATTCCATCCATACTGTTTTACTTGGCTATATCTTATTCCAACTAACAGAGAAATCTGACATAAAACTTTTATTAACTTAAACACATAACTGTTTATGCCCACTCAATACGCCAAAAGATGTACTTAGGTGAATACTACTTTGCCAATCATACTGCTTTAGGGCTATACATCAAACCTTGCACCCGCCAGAATCGAGGTGTTATTAAATTAGTAGGATAATTTTAGATTTTAAATAGTAATTTAAAGCCAATCAAAATATTTGTTAGCTCGAAAGGATCAACTCAAGATCGCCAATAGGGAAGTTGAATTGGCCTTTGAGAAGTTATGGTGGAAGCAATAATAATTGTGCAACAAAGAACACAAGGATTTATAGTGATTCGACCCTAACTGTCTACTCCACTACCTTAGCTTACCACAACTAAGGATTTCCCCAAATTCACTAATTTGGTAACCTTTGAGGATAAAGTTTAACCTTGCAACTCCCTTAAGATTTATGCCTCAAAATCTTAAGATTGCACTCCCTTAAGGTTTCTACCCAAACCTTAAGAATTAACCCTTCCTCAAAGAAATAAATAAGCAAACTAAGAAGTAATCCTTACAAGATCAAAATGTTTTCCAATTAAGCACTAATACAAAGAAGAACACTTGAGCTAAATGATTACAATGAAAGCTCACAAGTGTTTACAAAAAAATGTATGAAAGAATTAAGCTCTTAGGTTGTTTTGATTGATCTTTAAGCTTTGCACATATCTCATGTTGTTGTAGGACCTTTGGAAGATGATATTTATATCCTCTAATTAATTTCCAACCGTTGTGGTTGTTGAGGAATTGAATATAGGCGTTGGGATGGAAATACCAGCTTATTTAATTCACCTGCAACATCGAGTATCAATACCTACTAAAAGGGTATCGATATTTTTTTGTAATTAATGCATATTTCAGTGACCATTAGAGCAAATATATTGATACCTGATAAAAAGTATCGATACTTTTTGAAAAGATATCGATACTTTTTGTCATTGTTTGAAAAATCATGAAAACAGAATGTCAAATTGGTATCAATTTTAGAATGGGTATTGATATCTTCAAAACTATTGATACTTGGCCAAAAAGTTGGAGCAAGCTTGATTAAAAACAGTTTTAACATGATTGAAAATGTTTGATTTAATTGAAACCATTTCAACTTGATTTTAAAAATTTGTTCTTAACTTTTATTCAAAAACACTTTAATTTGTCGTATAAAAATATATCATCAAATAAGGCTTAGTTTAACATTATTGTTGATTAACCACTCGAAGAGACCTATAAATAGGTTGTGTTTTGTGCTGCACATCAAGAGCCGTTTTGGAAGTGCCTTTGTCGACAGCTTTGTTGTGTGATTATTTTCTGAGTATCCTTTGGAGAGTTTATTGATTATATTATGAGGTATTTGGGGTGAGTGATTTGTAACAATTATGGTTGATACTGAGTTTGCAATTTCTTCGTGTAAGGGTAGATTGGGCTTAAACCAATAGGTGATCCTAACGATTGTCGAATAAAATCATTCACTAAGTAAGACTATGTAGACATAGAACCATTGTGTTTGAATTGCATAAAACCATTGTGTCTAAATTGCATTAACAAAGATCGATTGTGTCAATTCTTTCCAACTTTTTTTTTGGTGAATTAGAATAACAGGGTAAAGCCTGAACAACAAACACAACTAGCGCGACTTGATCCCAGGCTACACCTAGGGCGGTGAACACCCTTGACCATTAGGCCATCACATGTGGTTCAATTCTTTCCTGCTTTTATTATTTACGCGGCTTATTTTCGTTCTAACTGCGGTTACAACGAAATATTAAGAAAATTTTAAATAAAATATTGAAGAGTTTTGTTGTTTTTAAGAGTTTAGTTTAATTTGACTTAAGATTTAGCTAAAATTTAATATTAAAGTTATTTAAGAAAACAAGAATTTTCACATGCATTTTATACTGATGTTATATATAATAATAATTGTAGGAATAAGAAACATTATTACGACCCTACTTAGTTACATTATTGCATGCAGAATGTGAATCCTAGAAAATCATGAAGTGATAGAAAATAATTGTTGATTGCTTCATTGGTCGTACACAAAAACACACACTTGCGACAATCATTGAAAAATACAACTGGTCTACACTGATAGCTAGCCAGCTGAGCTCCAAATCCAATCCAATTGAGGTAGAAAGGGGAATTTAAAAGAAAAAGATGGACGACACCCTGTCATGTGGGCTTCGTCATTGCATCCATGAACCTAGCAGCCTGCAAATTCGTACAGACCTAATGAGCAACAGGCTTCCCATGGAATATAAGCATGAAATGAGATATAAATGATAAGTAACTTAACTTTGATTTAAACTAGAGAGAGCATGTGTAACCAGGAGGGGGTGTTTTCCCACAAGTGATGAGCAGCTGAAGAGCAAGCGGCACATAAATGTTAAGGTTGAGAACCTTTAGCTTCAGAGTGGTGCACAAGCAAACAGCAGCTTCCAGCTTAACAAGCCCTGCAAGGACTGGACAACATGCATTCACAAGTGGGTCACCAAGGCCAATGTGAACCAACCCTCCAAGCAGATCCACACATGCACCCAATTTCAATGTGTCAATGGGGCAAGTGGCCGACGGGCAAGGTTTCCCACTTGGTGGCTTAGTAATTATGGGAGGAACCACCGTCACCGGAGGGACTGTCACAGGGGGATTTAGAATGGGAGGGAGGTTGATTGGGGGATTAACAATGGGAGGGATTGTAATGGGGCCTTTAGGGGGCTTTGGTGGTGCTTTGCCAGTGCCACATGAACCACAACCAAGAATGGGAGTGGCGGAGGAAATGAAAAGCATGCAAATGAGAAAGAGAGGTGAGATTTTAGTGGACTCCATATTTTCAGTGTAGCAAGTTTTGTAGAGAAGTAGGAAACATAAATATAACAAGAGTGAAGAGTGGAAGAAAACAAAAACAGTAAGGCCTAGATGAAGCAGTATCACGTGAAGATGGGCAGCGCTAGTTGGCATTGCCAATCTATATTATTACATCAATCTATCAACTCATACATAATGCTACCCTACCCATTTTTCATTTTTTTGAGTTGGCCTTCACTTTGATTTAAATCTCAATTTTCTTTCAACTTCTTTCTTTCGAGGTGGTATTAAAATTTCCAAATTTATAAACTATAAACTATTAAAAAATAAAGGTCAAATTTGATTATCTCTAATTATTATATTTGTTTTTAATTTTGAAATAATAAAATTTAATAATTACAGTTTAAATAAAAAAACTAGATTAAAAAACAACTCACATATAATCAAACAACTAATAGCATAATTTCATCCAGCTAAATTATTTATAATTATAAAAGTCATTCTATAATATGTAAGCTACTAATTGCCACGAAGTTCTAAGTGTTTAGTGGCAGTTAATCTTGATCTTGACATGCAAACGGTAATTATATATTTTGAATAGGGTTAATATAAATTAGTACTCGATTTTGTTCTCTTCTATCAAATTAGTACTCACGGTCTTTTTGTTTCAAATTTGTACTCGAACTTTTTTCCCGTCCACTAGTTTGGTACCTGAGCCTAACGACGTTAAGATTTTGTTGACTTGGCAGCACTGGCCACTCGCACGCCGCCACGTATCGCATTCCCAAGACCCCTTTGACCCGACTCTTTGGAAAAAAATTTAAAAACATCATTAATTAAAATAACAAAAAATAAAAAAAAACAAATAAATGTTTTCCATCAGTTACTGAATCGATTGGAAAATAAATCTTTTCGATTGCTTAAGAAACCTCTTGGATTATCCTTGAAGATCAAAAGCCATATTTGATTTGATTTTATTCATATTGAATTCTTTCACCAGTCCCGTTTCCATTCTTCAACGTTTGTGCGAGAAAGACTTTCGATTCCATCCTTCAGCCATTTGAGGAACCCTTTTGATTACCTAGCCATCTAAAAAATTCTTCACCATCTCATTGAAAGAATCTTGTTTCATCATTAATTAGTCAACCCTTTTGATTACCCAGCCATTTGTTGTATTCGAATAAAGATTTCCATACTTTCTTCATCGATTATAGGTATTTTACTCAACCTTTCTAGTTTTTTTCTTCATCATCGAATACTCAACATAACTTTTAATTGATTGGATAACTTTTTTTTACCCATATTGAATACTCAACACTTTTTTCCCCATTCGATGTGCTTTTTTGTTGTGTGTGTGTTTTTTTTTAAAATAGAAACTTTTTATTTTTGACTCATTCTCAGTAAGTGAAAATTTATTTTGGAGAATATTTGGTTTTCTGGTTTAAAGAAAGTTTAACAAATTTTATTTTTATAATTGATTTAGATATTTTATTGACAACTTTTTATTTTTTTGTTTAGATATTTTATTCATATTATAATTGATTTCAAAATTTTGTTTTTGTTGGCATTCGTGTGTATGCAGAGAAGTCCATACTGTTGGGAATTTTTTTCGAGCGTTAAACAGATTGAGGTTGAAAGGTCAATCTGTTATGTATGTATGTTATGTATATTATTGTTTATGTATGTCTATTATGTCTGTTATGAATATTACTATTTATGTATGTCTATTATGTCTGTTCTGAATATTACTGTTTATGTATGTATGTATGTATGTATGTATGTATGTATGTATGTATGTTATGTAGTATATTATTGTTATGTATGTATATTATGTATGTTATGTATATTACTATTTATGTATGTCTGTTAGTATGTTATGTATGTATATTATGTATGTTATGTTTATTACTGTTTATGTATGTATGTTATGTTTATTACTGTTTAAAATATGTATGTATATTACAATTTATATAATGTATGTGCAGTGTTTTATAATGTCTTGGGATAAATGTGTGGTGCAGATGCATTTGGGTGGAACTTTTGTTGCAAACCTTTGTGCAACCTATATTGGAGGGGAAGTGCTGCAATGGGATTTTGACCTAGATTTCTTGTGTTATTACACTTTGTGTGAGATGGTAGTGGAAGCAAGATATAAAGCTGTGAGGAACTTTGTATATTGTGAGGGTGGGATAGATTTTAGTAAGGGATTGACTGTTTGCTATGATAATTCATCATTGTTAGGAAATATGCCCATATTGTAGTAAACATGTAATTATTTTCTATGTATTTGAACAATGAATAAATAAATTTCACATTTCACTACTATGTCTTTTATATTTCTGTCTTTCATATTTTGCATGCATAGCAAAATTGTGACAAACAAATATTAGCTCATTGATTGTCTAAGTTTAAACTAATGATAAGTGGCACTGTAAGAACATTTACATTGTAAGAAAGACAACTTACTTCAGTAGATAATCTAAACGTGTCTGTAATCCCGTAAAAAAAATCAAAGTGAGCATTTGATTTAAATATTGAGAAGGATTATTATGTCGTCTACAATTCCAATTGAGAAGATGACTAGTCTTGACTATCAGAGCAATTTACTCTACGGGTGGAGGCATAAATGTATTCATTGGCAGAATAATATATTGGACTAGACCTAAGATGAATTAGTTCTGAATTCATTTGTGAATTAATTCACTTGTGACATTCATGGTGTGTTTACCTAATCCTAAGTTAGTCACTGACCATGCGTATGTAACTCATGTGCTTTGATATAAGTGGAGGCTTATGCTTTAAAGATGATCGAGCCAATGGCCGATATGTTAGGTACATGACTTGTGTATGACATAGATTTACTAGCAATAGTGGAATTCATAGCTCAATTAAAGAGTTAACGATATCCTCGTATTGGTATTGTGTGGATTGATAAATATGAAACGTGGCCACAGGTTGCTTGTTGTCAAACGAGTAATTTATCACAGTCATTTGTTGACAGTGGTCTTATTAATCATTAAGAAGACACAATGGTGACAATGAGATAAAATAGGATTGTATCAAGTGAACGAATTCAACTCAAAGGAATTAAGGATATCATATGAGGGTGACACACTCATGACAAGGTCATTGGAAAAAAGAAATTGGATGAATTGCTTTCGTAAAGAGTAAACAATAAGGATTTTTCAATCATGGTTCTTTTTCTAGACTGATTCTATGATTAAGTAATTGCAAATAATCAGAAAAATACTTTTGGATATATTTGCAATTACTAGAGCCTAATTGTTTATGTCTAATTGGTCTCTCCACTAGAGCAAATAAATGTGTTGTATTGTTCTATTAACTTCTTTAGGTTATTCGATTACTATAAGAAGTGTGGTAATGATAAAGTGAATGTTTAGGATTGGCTTTGGCTAGGAAAGGCTTAGTTTTTAAGTGATCAAATTTGACTCACCTCCCTTTCCTAAGACCTTACCTGGTGCATTGTTCACATTCACTTCTTCGGTTTTTCCCTAAGGAAAAAAACTACGGAGAATCAAAATTGTCTATTTTATGATTTATTGATTCTTGTGAATAAAAGAATGTGATTTCCATAGCATGCCATGCATACATTAGAAGCATGTCATATAAATTAGGTAATAATGCCACTACGACTATTGTATGATCATTCTTGAAATATGAGATAAAAAACCTTGCATGTTATTTTAAAATATTGAGTGAGAGAAGGTCCTTGAGCAAGATCTACGACCTTAATTGATGGTCCCTAAGTGATAGTAGGATAAAGTTTCGAGATGGTTCCTATCTTAACTACACCCTAAAGTGAACTTTATCATGTGGGTTCTACAATCCAAAATATAATACAATCAAAGTTTTTGCTCATGCTACTTTCCTTGAGGAAGACTACATGTATAAATTTAAGCCTCAAAGTAAAGTGGTACTCGAAGAACTTTCAGGAGTTATAGAACAATCACCAAGTTCATTTCTGAAGAAAATTGTAGAAAGACCTGCAAACGATCAACAACATAGGGGAATCCATTGTAATAGGAGAGTTTCTAAGAAACAAAACTTTTCCATCTATGATAGTAGTATTTATAATATGGAAGCCAATCATGAGTATGATGATCCATTCACTTACGAGGAGGCTATGCAGGACATTGATTCCAAACTCTAGAAACAAGTCATGGCTGCTGAGATGGATTCTATGAAATCCATTATGGTGTGGGAACTTGTAAACTTACTAGTTGGGATTAAACCCATAGGATGTAAGTGGATCTACAAGAAGAAGTGAAATGCAGAAGGGAAAGTGAAAACACGTAGAGCTAGACTTATAGGGAACTGCTACACATAGAAAGAATACATTGATTACGATGAAACCTTTTCTCCGGTAGCTATGCTTAAATCTATTCGCATACTCTTATCCATTGCTGCTGCTCTCGATTACAAGATCTGGCAAATGAATGTCAAGAAAATATTAGGAATGGCTATATTGATGAGACAATTTATATGGTTCAACCCACTACCTATGTTGTCAAAGGAAATGAGGAGAAAGTTTACAAACTGCTAAGATCCATTTATGGACTTAAGCATGCATCTCGCTCATGTAATAAAAAGATTTGATCAAATGATCAAGACTTTTATGTTTGAGCAAAATGACAATAAACCTTGTGTTTATGGTCAAGACAATATAAAAGACAAAAATATAGTCTTCCTCGTTTTGTATGTCAATAATATTCTACTTATCAGAAACAATGTAGGAGAATTGTCATCTGTTAAATTATGGCTAGCTCAATCTTTTAGCATGAAAGAGTTGGGTGAAGCTAGTTATATTATCGGAATTTGAATCCTTAGGGATTGAAAGAATAAAATGATAACTCTATCACAAGCTTCATACATCGTAAAGTATTAGAATGTTTTGCAATTACTGATTTGAAGCCAGATGCTTAGTCGACCGTATCAGGTTTTCTTCTTTCTTTAAATGACTATCCTAAGACAACATAAGAAAGATGAGTAAGGTTCTATATGCTTTGGCAGTTAGAAGCCTTATGTATGCAATGCTTTGCAGACGTCCAAAGATCTATTTTGCACTGGGAATGGTTAGTCTATATTAGACGAATCCTGGTCTCAAGCATTGACAAGTTCTAAAACATATATTAAGGTATCTTAAAAGAGCTAGGGATTATATGCTTGTGTATTCTAGGGAGAACTTTACTCCTATTGATACACAGACTAAGACTTTTAAACTTATAAAGATTTGAGGAAATTGACATCAGGAAATGTATTTGTCCTAGGTCGTGGAGCCATAATATGGAGAAGTGTAAAACAAACTTCCATTGCTGATGCTATTATGGAAGTCAAGTATGTGGCTGCTTCTGAGGAAACAAAAGAAGCAATATGGCTTCAAAAGTTTTTAACCGGTCTTGAAGTAATTCCCAGTATGGAAAAAGCTATAACACTGTATTCTGATAATAGTGTTGCAATAGCTAATACCAAGGAAATGAGAAGTCACAAGAGGACAAAACAATTGATCGAAAGTATCACTTGATATGAGAGAAAGTAGCCAAAAGAATTATAAATGTGGTGAAAGTAGTTTTTGAAGATAACATTGTGAATCCGTTTATTATGATTCTAGTAACTAGAAGTTTTAACAAACACGTTGAGGATATGGGAATACGAAACATGACACATTTACTTCACTAGGGCAAGTGGGAGATTGTTGGGAAATGCGCTCATATTGTAGTAAACATGTAATTATTTTCTATGTATCTGAAAGATGATTAAACAAATTTCACATTCCACTGTTATATCTTTTGTATTTATGTCTTTCATAATTTGCTTGTGTAGCAAAATTATGACAAGCGAATATTAGCTCATTGAATGTTTAAGCTCAAACTGATGATAAGTGACACTGTAAGAACGTCTACATTGCGAGAAAGACAACTTGCTTCAATAGATAATCAAAACGAGTCTGTAATCCTGTAAAAGAATAACAGTGAGCATTTAATTCAAAAAGAAGAAGGATTATTATGTCGTCGACAATTCCAATTTAGGTGAAGACTATTCTTGGCTATTGGAGCAATTGACTGCACGAGTAGAGACATTCATTAACAGAATGATACATTGGATTGGACCCAAGATGAATTAATTCTAAATCCGTTTGTGAGCTAATTCACTTGTGACATTCATGGTCTAATTTACCTAAATCTTGAGTTAGTCTCTGACCATGCGTATGTAACTCATGTGCTTTGATATAAGTGAAGGCTTATACTCTAAAGATGATTGAGCCGATAGCCGGTATGTTAGGTACATGACTTGTGTATGACATGACTTTACTAGCAACAACGAAATTCATAGCTCAATTAAGGAGTTAACGATATCCTCTTACTGACATTGTGTGGATTGATAAATATGAAATGTGACCACGAGTTGCTTATTCTCGAACGAGCAATTTATCATAGTCATTTGTTGACAGTGGTCATGTTAATCATTAAGAAGATACAATGGTGACAATGTGATAAAATAAGATTGTATTGAGTGAATGGATTTGACCAAAAGGAATCAAGGATATCACATGAGGGTAACACACACATGACGAGGTCAATGGACAAAGTAGTTGGATAAATTGCTTTTGTAAAGAGTATACAATAAGAAGTTTTCAATCATGGTACTTCTTGTACACTGACACCATGATTAAGTAATTGTGAAATATTAGAACGATGCTTCTGGATATGATTGCAATTACTAGAGCCTAATTGTATATGTCCAATCATCCCTCCGCTAGCTCAACAAAAGCTCGATCGGATTGTATTTGAGTTAGAAGTAAATTCTACGACTTTGAAAATAATTTAATTGAGTTAATTTATTCAATGTTGAATTAAATTGGGAGACCGTAAGAATTGTTCAACTAGAGAATTTGATTAAAGAATTTTCTTAAAAAATTAATTTGGAAAATCTAAGTGATTTTTAGGAAAATTAATTTCTATAAAGTAAAATTAAATTAATCAAATTAATTAAAATTAATATGAAATTTTTGAAAATTAATTTTCAAGTTAGACAATTGGTCCAATGAGTAATAGAAATTGAAAATGGGACCTGAGATCGTAAACTAGGCCTGAGAGCCTAAAACCGAGACCAAGACCCAAAAATGGTCGAATCAAGCTTTATATGTGAAACTAAGCCGACGGTCCAATCGGTGGCTAGATCGAACCAGTTGGGTCATCACTAGCCTAGATCAAACCGACAGAAATCGAACCAGCTCGGAGTGCTGGCGGCTGCGACGATGATATTCCGGTAGCCTAAAAATGGTAGGCGACAGTGGGTCTTTGGTGGTTAAGTAGTGGAAGAATTACACTTCTATTGGGACTCTGCTAGAGAATTTGATTTCAGATTAACTATTCTAAAAATAATATTATTTTAATAAATTTAATATTAAATTAAATTTAATACTTATCCTAATAGTATTTTATTAATTTAATATTAAAGTGATTATCGTAATATTAAATTAAATTTAATGTTTATTTTGTAGACAAAAATTCTATTAATTTAATAATATTTAATATTAAATTTAGTTTAATATTTATCTTGATAAATTTTATATTAATTTAGTATTAAAGTGATTAAGTTTAATCATAGTTGAACTCTCTAAACTCTCCCTATATAAAAAGAGACTTGGGACATTATTTACACATACTTGAATTCAAGAGAAAGTGGTAGAGAGAAAATTCTCTGAAGAAATTATTTTAGAAAATTTCTAGAGATATTTTCGTTATTTAGAACTTAACCTAAAAGTTTAGAGAAATTGCAAAAATACCCCACTGGTAATTTTTGTGAAATTTTTTTGATTCGAAGTGAGCCCACACTCAAAAAACGTGAGATTGAGGATAGCGGAGAAGACTACTCGGTCGAAGCGTTAATCCTAGATGAAAAAAAAAGGTACAATTTTGATTATGTGTTTATTACTTTAGATATCATAACCAGGCTATTGCTTTGGAATTTTTTTTAAACTCTGATTTTTTCCTAAATTCATTTTTCGTTGCGTTTTCTAAACTCGATTTTCCTACAATTATTCATAGCAATGATTCACCATATTATAAAAAGAGGGTCCATACATGTATATGTAGAACTGGAAAGACAGAAATGTGCAAGTGTACACAATCGCAGCAAGTAATAAAGTGACAAGTAAATGTCGAGTTATCGTACCCACAGGGACTATGAAAAGAATTATTTATAAATGCTATTTAAAACACTTTGGTGAAGAAATATATTTTGTTTGAAGAGGGTGATTAAAAACTAAGATTTTAGACTAAGTGAACTAAGTAAATAAATCTCAAATGCACGATTTGAAAATACGATTTTAATCAAGATGACATAATTGTGTTAGATTAGTTACATTTCTTAACTTAGAATTATTTAAACTCATGTTTATGTTGTTACGAATAAGTTCATGGCAACTCTGTAATTTGCTAACTTATGAACATACTCACCTACCAAAATCCATTTATCTCTTGACTATATGCTTATGTCAATTCAACCGATTAAACAAATCTTAATAGGAAAATATGTTATTGTACATACATACTTATTAAATCGAAATAATCTCTTGTACATATCCCTATGTCAATTCAAACAATTAACTCAATTTAATAAGCACATAAAATACTATGTGAGGTAACAAAGTATCCTTACCTTGAAATAGTTTAATCACAATAATCTTGCAAGTTATGCAAGGCAAATGTATCGTCAGATACCGTTGCTAATCTAACCCTCAGCTACCTTAGATGATTAAACATGCACTAATTAAGTACAGTGTCCATTAATTACAATTTCAATCCGTTTAAATAATTAATTCATTAGTTACCTAACAATTGTAATGCAAGAATAACTTAGTCACGATTTTACTTAATCAAACATCTTACCGAGGCCTATAACAACATAACACAATTCAAATAATTTTAACAAACGAAATGCAATCAACCTAACATGAATTAAATTCAAGCTAAATTGATTAAATTAACCATTCCAACAACATAAATATTCATAGATATGTTCAGCATAACAACAAAAATTAAAAAGATAGGGAACAAGAATCAAATCTGGTGTTTTTCCGTGGCTTGACTAGTTGCTCCGTTCTTCCTTCTCCGTTGTCCTTGTCGACCAAGGCTACTATGAACACTTAATTGCTGCTCCAAATAGCTGATGAATGCCCCTTTCCCAAGAGGAGAAATCAGCAAAAGAGTAAGGGAATTTTGGAATGGAAAGAAGAGAGAAAGTGGAAAGAAGAGACGAAAAATGTGAATGCTTGAGGTGTGTTTTAAAATGACCAGCCTAAGGGGGTTTTTATATCTGAGGAGGGATGCTAAAAATAGCTAAAATTATCAGCCAAAGAGCCCTCCCTTGGCCGGCCATACATGTGGCAAGGTTAATAGTTTCAACTTTGCTAATTTAGGCTTGGGGCAAATCTATAAAGCCACCAATTGTGGAGGGGTTTAAATGCAACTTGAACAAATCTTCAAGGGCCTCTTTGCAAGCTTAAATAATCAACTAATAAGTTGATTTGGGTCAGCTCTTGGGACGGTTTTTGGGCTGTCCATTTCTTGGTCTGTTCGGTTCACTTGGTTCACATTTTCATAATTTATTAACCCAAATTAAATTGGATATAAATTAAAATTAATTATATTATGAATTAATACATATAATTTTGGACTGTGTTAGGCTAAAATTTAGTTCGCTTCGATACTTCAAATTGCTTCTCGGTTTTGTGCTTCTAGTAGTGTCTGTCGAGCCATTTTTTGCCCTTTGTGTAAATCTGTCGAAAATAACCAAAATTCATCAAATTTAATTATAAAATTAACTAAAATTTAACATGTTCATATTTTAAGTGCACTTTAATTATTTTGTAAAAATTAATTATTTAATGACAAGAATATTATCGAAACTGTATGATTTTAAGTTAAAAAGGGTATGTAAAAATGTGTAAATTTCTGTGTTTCCAAGAACACGAGGTAGACACACTTGATGTTGTTGATGATACCATATTGTTGCCTGCCACTAGGAAAAGGATATAAATATTGGGGGTTAGGGAACCAAATTTTAATTAGAGAGTTAATGGTGGGGTTGGGGCAACATTTACCGAGTTAGGTGGGAAATTGAATGTGGGACTAGACTTGGGTGGGAGTAGTGATGCATGTGCTAAGAGTGAGGAAAGTTTTGAAAGTAGTGGGGCTAGTGATACAGACAACTCATTGGGCAATGAAAGGGCTTTAAGGGCAGAATCTGAGGAAGAAAATGTGAGAAATATCAAAGCTTGGTATAGAAAATAAGGCAAAAAAAACTAGAGAGAAGGAGCAAATAGGGTTAACAGTGAGGGTTCAAAGGTAGGTGAATGTATTGAAAGAGGAGAGAAAAATGGTGAGGTTCAAACCCATCAAACGGGGGAACTGATTATGTTGATTAATTAGATTTTGGGTCTTATGGAAGTGATTCAGATGGTGAGGTAGTTTGTAGGAGAAGCAGACATGTATGATTTGTTCCTAATAACCCAATCCCACATTTAAAGCTTAGTATGGTGTTTAGGGGACCAAAGGAATTTAAAACTATTTTAGCAAATTATATAGTAAAAAAAAAAGGTTTGATATTGTCTAGGAATGAAAAGGGGAGGACTAGGGCTAGGTGTAGGGAAGATGGGTACCTTTTTAGAATATATGTTGCGATTGATAATAATGATGAGTTTTACAAGATAAAAACCTTCATAGAAACCCACAAGTGTTCTATAATTTTTAAGAACAGAATGGCATCTTACAAGTTTGATGTAGAGCATTTCTTAAGTACAATCAGAGTGATTCCAAAGCTGTAGTTAACTGAGATGTAGAAACTAGCCAAGGAAGAGTTGAAAGTTGATTTGAGTAGGGATACATGTAGTAGGGTTAGGAGATAGACGCTGGAGGAGATCAATAGAAAGGTAACTTATAATTTTAGCAGACCATGAGACTATGCAAATGCAATTAGAAAGGTAGATTTGAATGACAATATAGAGGTTATGGTAGAAAGACCAACCCCTACTGAGGTTCCCAAGTTTAGGAGATTTTATGTAGGGTTTAGTGCTTTGAGAAAAGGGTTTCTGGAGTGTTGTAGACCTTTTATTTGTCTAGATGAATACTTTTTGAAGGGAAGATTCAATGGGAAACTTCTGTCTGCTATGGTGAGAGATGGGAATGACCAAATCCACCCTATTTCATGGGCAGTTGTGGAGAATGAAAGTAAAAAAACATGGTGTTGGTTTCTTAAAAATCTTATTTTAGATTTAGAAATTGGTGATGGTTTTGGATTCACGTTTATGACTAATAAACAAAAGGTATGTTAGAGACATTACTTAAGTAATTTTTTCATATTATGCTTAATTTGTTGAACCAACCATTTAATACCATTGTATTTGTTTGGATTTAGAGATTGATGGAGGAGATATCTGAGTTGTTGCCAAGGGTTGAGCATAGAGTCTGTGCAAGGCATTTATATAGCAATTGGAGGAAAGACAATCCTTGAGTAGACCTGCAACAAGCATTTTGGGGAACATGCAAATCATACATAACTGCTAACCTGCTGACTTTGAAGATCGCATTGAAAAGATTAACTTATCAAACATAGTTCCAAGGTAAGTCTACTTATGACTAATACTGAGCAATGGTCAAAGGTTTTTTTTTCTGGTAGGTCTATATGTGATGCAACTGACAACAAATTTACTGAGTTTTTTAATGTAGCAATTTTAGGAGCTAGGTTAATGTCTATAATTTTCATGTTAGAAAAAATCAGGTAGTATGTAATGGGGAGGATTGTAAACA